>NC_091461.1:122623364-122923364 GCF_027789765.1 Dendropsophus ebraccatus | reverse complement strand
CTTAGCATATTCATAGCACTGATTTCCAACTCCAGCCCATTGCACGATCTCTACAGTCTCCGGATCTTTGCAGCACCAATTCCTGACTGCAGTCCATTGGAAGCACTCTACACTCTCCGGATCTTAGCACTGATTCTTGGCTCCAGCCCGATGCACAGACTCTACAGTCTCAGGATCTTAGCACCGATTTCCATCTCCAGCCCGGTGCACTCTCTCTACAGTTTCCGGATCATTGCAGCACCACTTTCCTGCTCCAGCTCGGTGCACGCTCCCTACAGTCTGCGGATCTTAGCACATTCATAGCACTAATTTCCGGCTCCAGCCCATTGCATGGACTCTACAGTCTCCAGATCTTAGCTCTGATTCTTGGCTCCAGCCCATTGCACGGACTCTACAGTCTCTGGATCTTAGCACGGCTTTCCTGCTCCAGCCCAGTGCACGCTCCCTACAGTCTCCGGATCTTTGCAGCACGGTTTTCCTGCTCCAGCTCGGTGCACGCTCCCTATAGTCTCCGGATCTTAGCACGGCTTTCCTGCTCCAGCTCGGTGCACGCTCCCTACAGTCTCCGGATCTTAGCACGGCTTTCCTGCTCCAGCCCGGTACATGCTCCCTACAGTCTCCGGATCTTTGCAGCACGGTTTTCCTGCTCCAGCTCGGTGCACGCTCCCTACAGTCTCCGGATCTTAGCACATTCATAACACCAATTTGCGACTCTTACCCATTGTACGCACTCTACAGTCTCCAGATTTTAGCACTGATTCCTGATTACTTATGTTGAAGGTTTTGGTATTTTTACCGTCCTCCCTTTTTCTTATTTTCGGCTTGCAGATGGCACCCTACCCCCTAGTGCTCCAATCACAAACACAGCGCTGGGAGAAATCAAAGAAATCAGCTTTTTTTATTAGTTTGTAATGTTTAATGACAGTTTGTGGCATTAAGACGAGATGTGTTTGTGTCTTGGCAACTGTTACCTAGTGACAAGTCTGAGCGGCACTAACCATTGGCTGGGGCAGAAAGACAGAGTCACCTTTCCGACGTTCTGCTCTCCTGCATCAGCTTTTGCTGGGGAGAGGGGGGGGGTGGAGAGATGATGGGAGGGATAAAGGAGGAGGAGGAAGAGAGAGGAGGAGGAGCAGGGGGCTCAGGTGCAAGCAGTAATAATACAAGAGTGAGAGCGAAAAGGGAGAACGAGAATGTGAGAAATAGCGACAGCCTCCGCGCAAACAGCATCTCCGTCCCCGGACCGAGCCGACTGCTCATCATAAGCCTAGGTGAGAAGCTTTATCCGTCTATGACTGTAATGGAGAAGGAGAGCGGTGGTGGCACAGGGGGCACAGCTCCTTAGTTTGGAGTAAATGAGGGTGGGAGAAGACACAGCTGGTCTTTTTTGGATAATCTCTATGAAGGGAGAAGGATGGAGGCAGAACAACTCTCATATCTCAACTTGAGGAATGATGAAGAATTTTTTTCTTTCTTTTTGGAAAGTGCAGTGTAGCGGTGGCAGGCATTCCTATGGATGGCATCTCTGCTGCCTCCCACCTCCCTGGCATCTCAGGCAATGACAGTTTGCATCTATTTAGGAGAGGACTAACAATAGAGGTGGGCTGAGCGAACATCAAGCGAACTTCAGCTCGCAAACCCAGGACGACAATGTCACCTTGGTTATCCTTTTATATACAAGTGACTGCCCTGAGCCGGGACGCCTTTCCTTTCTTCCTATCACCTTTTACAATGCAGCCATAGTCTGTTTTTTGTTTTTAACTCTTTCTGCACTAATTAACGTTTTCGTCTTTTGTATATTGATACGATCCGATGCGGTTAAAGTCGATGACCGGGAGCTCAGATGAAGCGACTGTAATGTTAAGTTTCACATGAGTTATTAAAAGTTTACTCCTAAATAATTCACGGCCATTATATCTGCGCTGGTGGTGGAAGGCTATTTCCAGATATCGGTTTTCCATCTTTGTATGGATCGGTGGTGAGATGTAATGTATAGGAAATGGGTGGGCTCGGGGGCATTGCTCTGCTGTATTCCCATTGCACGGTGAGCAACTGCTGCTGCCGTCCCCTGTGTGTTGTGAATTAGGTCACATAGGTTATAAGGTAAATGCACCTGTAATCATTAACCGGGAGACCCGACCTGCCGTACATCAGGTATGCTAATAGACAATGGCTGTTCCATCTGATTTCTATGTCGGTATCTGTAAATGGTTTCTGCTCTTGGCTCCTCCAGTCGGAGATATTTTAAGATGCCTCTTGACTTCCCCTCCCTCTTATTCAGATTTTCAAGTCTAAAGATAAACCATCTCAGGAGAATACACTGGCCACCCTTTGCCCCCACCTCCTTACTCTCTTAGCATAAAAAGGAACATGATTCACGGAAATGTGTTTTTTTTTTTTTTTATTATTGGGCTTTTTTTTTTTTTAACATTTCTGCCTTTATCTGTTTTATGTTATTTTTTCCTCTTTATTTGTAGTTTCCGTCACCAATGATACAGGATACGGAATCTCTCCTCTTTAGCCTTTCACTGTGCTTCCTAAGAATGGATCCCAGAAGCCCGATGAAGAGAGCAGCAGCAACCTTTCACTTATTAAGTTTTATTCCACTGGGTGTTGCATTATTTTTCTCGGCTCCTACCTCGGAGAAGCAAAGGTGAGCAAGCCCCGCCGGAGTAACCACAACGTTCTATGGATTGGGAACGAGCGAATTTGGAAAGCTGTCATACTGATGGAAGAGGTTGCTGAAAGAAGTCCTGAGGCTCACAAGTGGGGGCTCTCTTACCCAGCTGTAAGACTGGCTTGTCCGGTCTGCGTTTTACCTCCTGGCTTTCGAATTTTGTACCTGCGGACCAACGTTACAAATCATGAACCAGTCACAACTGCTTGATTGGAGAACATTGAATACAAGTGGATTCTTCCTGAACTCGTCGGAGCATCACCCTTGTCCACTGGGTTTTGGACACTACAATTCCGTGGACATATGCATACTGGAAACTACCATCATTGTGCTGCTAACCTTCTTGATAATTACTGGGAATCTTACCGTCATCTTTGTCTTTCATTGTGCCCCCTTATTGCACCATTATACGACCAGTTATTTCATCCAGACTATGGCATATGCAGACTTGCTTGTGGGAGTCAGTTGCCTGGTTCCCACATTATCCCTCCTTCACTACTCCACCGGGGTCCATGAATCTTTGACATGTCAAGTGTTTGGCTATATAATTTCAGTGCTAAAAAGTGTCTCCATGGCTTGTTTAGCGTTCATCAGTGTGGACCGATACCTGGCCATCACCAAGCCCCTTTCCTATAACCAGCTGGTAACACCATGTAGACTGCGCCTCTGTATCATCCTTATCTGGATTTATTCATGTTTGATCTTCTTGCCATCTTTTTTTGGCTGGGGTAAGCCTGGCTACCATGGGGATATCTTTGAGTGGTGTGCCATATCTTGGCATACCAGTGCCTACTTCACTGGCTTCATTGTGTGCCTGCTCTACGCTCCTGCCGCCCTGGTCATATGTTTTACATATTTCCACATCTTCCGCATTTGTCGGCAGCACACCAAAGAAATTAGCGACCGCCGGGCTCGCTTTCCCAGTCATGAAGCTGAATCAACTGGGGAAGGCGGGCCCGGTCACAGCCCTGACCGACGGTACGCAATGGTCTTGTTCCGGATTACCAGCGTTTTCTATATGCTTTGGCTCCCATACATCATATACTTTTTATTGGAGAGTTGGCGGGCGCTGGAGAACCCTGCCTTGTCTTTTCTAACCACCTGGTTGGCCATAAGCAATAGTTTCTGTAACTGTGTCATCTACAGCCTTTCCAACAGTGTTTTCCGCCTCGGCCTTCGGAGGCTGTCAGAAACTATATGTTCACCGTGTATGTGTTCTAAAGACAAGAACCAACGGGAACCTAAACCCCGAAAACGTGCTAACTCCTGTTCTATTTAAAGTCATTGTGGTGACAATCAAAAGCTAGGAGCAGGCCTGCAACCAGGCCCCCAGGATGCTGCTTTCCACAACAACGTCTACAAAAATTACTTTAGCGCCTCATTTTTGGCTACATTGTTTTGAGTATTTTGATAAGCATCGGGAATGCAAACCGTTAAACTCTAATCCAAGCAGACATGCAAAGAGCGCGCAATTCCGTGCACTTCTGTCAAAAATGAGTCATGCCGAAGTGGGAGGAGGGGAGCAAAGTATCAAAAAAAAAAAAAAGGTGTCGGATTGGTTAAGATTAGCCTATTAATGCGGATATTCTGCCGAAATATCAGATTTCGCACAAAAGGTCACTTCCTCTTTTTCACACTCAAAATATAATGTCTACATTGCCTCTCTGGGAGAATTAAAAAAAAAAAAAAATTACCTTCCAAGGCCGTTGTTACTGAATCCGGCTCTGCTACGTTGTAGACTATAACCCGAAGGCGACCAAATTGCTGTCTTACAAATACTGCATTAGTCGTTTTTTATATTCAAGTTTAATTTTATCGATGTGTTATTATACCAGTTCAGTACAAGAAGACGAGTGGGCGTCACGCCACTGTCACCGACTGAGTGGTTGAAGAGTTTACAAACGCCTGTGCAATGTGCAGGTGACTATGAAGTGTTCTGCGACGGTGTACCTGCTCCAAAATCTCCCCGAATATACAGGATACCAGCTGCCCTCCCCTCTGATAGACACGACTTACCGACTCGTAACTGAGCTACGTAAGAGCTGCTATGAACCTTTCTTATAATTATTTATAATCGATGGGTATTAGCTAGATCTCCAAATTAGATTCAGGTAGACCAGAAGTGTCTCAGATATATATCTACAAGACGTTACGGTAGTGAGACAGTGAATCGGTGTCCTATATGTAAGTGATCACATTGTGTATTTATTGATCAGTCTTACTAAAGACGTGGCTTTGCCAGTCCCGGCCACCCAGATGTTCCTTCTTGTCCGGCCGAGGCAATGGCTCGCTCCAGAATTAGAAGCAGTGACCTTTTTTTTTTTTCTCCAGAACAATTGGTGATTCCACCACCCATGCAAAAAAAATAGGATCTGCTAAATGGGCCATGTTCCTGCTCTACATTCAGCCATCCTATCCTTCATCCAGCTTGCTGCTGTTTTTGACCGGTCCTCGTGCAGTTTTACTGTACATATTATATATTTAATAATAAAAAAGTAACGTAATCCGAGGATTGTTTGTGCTCTTTATCCGACATGTCTCACGTCTGTACGAATAGCCTCGACTCGCTTCATAAGAACAAGATGAGTGGGATGAAATATCGAACGTTAAAGGTTCCTGGAAGGGTTTGTCAGATGATCTCCGGACGTGTGTCACTGCTTTAGGCCGGGGATGGGGAACCGGCCGCCCTCCAGCCGGGGCGAAACTACAACTCCCACAATGCCTGGAGAGCTAGAGCTTTGGCTGTGCAGGCATGATGGGAGTTGTAGTTCTGCAGCAGCTGGCGGGCCTGAAGGTTCCCCCATCTCTGGTTTAGGATCCGTGGAGATGGAGGTTACGTTATATCCCATCCTTCCACACCATTGTCGTCCTCATTGTTTTATTCGTTTACAGAAGCCATTTTAATCTTTTTGGATAGTTTTTCACCTTTGGAGACGCCGGATCTCCAATCTGTGATTGGTTTTCATTTTATCCAGTCTTTGTAGCATATAAGAATGGTTCTGCTTTACAGATTCTCTTTCTTAACCAATTGCTGTTGATTGATCTCCAGTGATGGATGAGCACTTAGAGGGGATATCCCAGGATTATAACTAATCACCTATACAAAGGGGAGGTGACGCATCTGATGGGTGGGGACTGACCTCTGGGACCCCCGCTTATAATGAGAAGGGGGGATTATCCAATGCGTATGCTCAATGACCGTTCCATCTACTGTGTCAGTGAGTAAATGGAGCAGCAGATGAGGGTTTACACCTCCATTCATTTCAGTGGGGATCTCAGTAGTCGGACCACCACCAATTAGATACCCATCACCCATCTCTTACATAGGTTACCATTTTGGAATAACCCCTTTAGTCATTGTTCACACAACATAGTTTTTATGGCAAGAATGGCCATTGTTTGCAATTAAATCAGCTGTTCTTGTTATAGAAAAATGTGTTGCATTGAAGTCTAACAATGACCGCTGCTCACTTAGTCTATTGAACAACGGCCGTTGTTTGGTATAACATGTCAATTATTTCCGTTCGTTGTGCATTGAAATCTATGCAATTTTCACTGCAACAGTAGCCATTGTTTGATACTTACTCCAACGGCCATTGTTCGTACATTGTGTGAACATAGCCTTAAGGTGGCCATACACCTTAGACTTACATTGGCTGAATTTGCCGGGATCGAATGATCATGTATGTTGGGGGTTTAGCTGCCGGTTGTTCATTAATGTTGGGGGCAAGACATTGGGCATGCTGAATTTCATCAAACATGTTACTATTGACTAGTTCTGAGCCAGCCCCTGCAAGTGCCATGGTAGTAACTGTACAGAAGCAAGAAAGTGTTTCCGGGACTTTGTGTATCTTTCAGATAGGTCATCAATATTTGATCGGTGACACCCAGCACCCACATGGAGACCCAGTCAATGATGCTGAAAGCAGACAGCGCCAGACATTGTGTAGTGGCTGCACTGGGGTACTGCAGCTTGTTCACCTCACAGGGAGCCCAGCACAATGTATGGAGCTCTCTGCCTGTGTCTGCCCGCAGAATGTTATAGAGCAGATTGATATATCGTTATCATAATGTACTAAATCCACTATACCCTGTATACACAGCGCCCCCATACAATATCCACTAAACGCTGCACCCTGTATACACAGCGCCCCCATACTATATCCACTGTACCCTGCACCCTGTATACACAGCGCCCCCATACTATATCCACTGTACCCTGCACCCTGTATACACATGCCCCCATACTATATCCACTATACCCTGTATACACAGCGCCCTCATACTATATCCACTATACCCTGCACCCTGTATACACAGCGCCCCTATACTATATCCACTGTACCCTGTATACACAGCGCCCTCATACTATATCCACTGTACCCTGTATACACAGCGCCCCCATACTATATCCACTGTACCCTGCACCCTGTATACACAGCGCCCCCATACTATATCCACTATACCCTGCACCCTGTATACACAGCGCCCTCATACTATATCCACTGTACCCTGCACCCTGTATACACAGCGCCCCCATACTATATCCACTATACCCTGCACCCTGTATACACAGCGCCCTCATACTATATCCACTGTACCCTGCACCCTGTATACACAGCGCCCCCATACTATATCCACTATACCCTGCACCCTGTATACACAGCACCCCCATACTATATCCACTATACCCTGTATACACAGCGCCCCCATACTATATCCACTGTACCCTGCACCCTGTATACACAGCACCCCCATACTATATCCACTATACCCTGTATACACAGCGCCCCTATACTATATACACTATACCCTGCACCCTGTATACACAGCGCCCCCATACTATATCCACTATACCCTGCACCCTGTATACACAGCGCCCCCATACTATATCCACTGTACCCTGCACCCTGTATACACATGCCCCCATACTATATACACTATGCCCTGTATACACAGCACCCCATACTATATCCACTGTACCCTGCACCCTGTATACACAGCAACCCCATACTATATCCACTATACCCTGCACCCTGTATACACAGCGGCCACATACTATATCCACTATACCCTGTATACACAGCGCCCCCATACTATATCCACTGTACCCTGCACCCTGTATACACATGCCCCCATACTATATACACTATACCCTGTATACACAGCGCCCCCATACTATATCCACTGTACCCTGCACCCTGTATACACAGTGCCCCCATACTATATACACTATACCCTGCACCCTGTATACACAGCGCCCCCATACTATATCCACTATACCCTGTATACACAGCGCCCCCATACTATATCCACTATACCCTGTATACACAGCACCCCATACTATATCCACTATACCCTGTATACACAGCGCCCCCATACTATATACACTATACCCTGCACCCTGTATACACAGCGCCCCCATACTATATCCACTGTACCCTGCACCCTGTATACACATGCCCCCATACTATATCCACTATACCCTGTATACACAGCACCCCATACTATATCCACTATACCCTGTATACACAGCACCCCATACTATATCCACTATACCCTGCACCCTGTATACACAGCACCCCCATACTATATCCACTATACCCTGCACCCTGTATACACAGCGCCCCCATACTATATACACTATACCCTGTATACACAGCGCCCCCATACTATATACACTATACCCTGTATACACATGCCCCCATACTATATCCACTATACCCTGTATACACAGCGCCCTCATACTATATCCAGTATACCCTGCACCCTGTATACACAGCGCCCTCATACTATATCCACTGTACCCTGTATACACAGCGCCCTCATACTATATCCACTGTACCCTGTATACACAGCGCCCCCATACTATATCCACTGTACCCTGTATACACAGCGCCCCCATACTATATCCACTGTACCCTGCACCCTGTATACACAGCGCCCTCATACTATATCCACTGTACCCTGTATACACAGCACCCCCATACTATATCCACTGTACCCTGCACCCTGTATACACAGCTCCCCCATACAATATCCACTGTACCCTGTATACACAGCGCCCCCATACTATATCCACTGTACCCTGCACCCTGTATACACATGCCCCCATACTATATACACTATGCCCTGTATACACAGCGCCCCTATAATATATACACTATACCCTGCACCCTGTATACACAGCGCCCCTATACTATATCCTCTATAACCTGCACCCTGTATACACAGTGCCCTCATACTATATACACTATACCCTGTATACACACACCCTCATACTATTTCCTCTATAACCTGCACCCTGTATACACACGCCCTCATACTATATACACTATACCCTGTATACACACACCCTCATACTATATCCTCTATAACCTGCACCCTGTATACACAGTGCCCCCATACTATATACACTATACCCTGTATACACACACCCTCATACTATATCCACTATACCCTGCACCCTGTATACACAGCGCCCTCATACTATATACACTATACCCTGTATACACACGCCCTCATACTATATACACTATACCCTGTATACACACACCCTCATACTATATCCTCTATAACCTGCACCCTGTATACACACGCCCTCATACTATATACACTATACCCTGTATACACACACCCTCATACTATATCCTCTATAACCTGCACCCTGTATACACACGCCCTCATACTATATACACTATACCCTGTATACACACACCCTCATACTATATCCTCTATAACCTGCACCCTGTATACACACGCCCCATTACAATATATGCTACAAATCACCTACATAACACAAGTCTCCTTCTTGTTCCGTCCGCTTTCCCACCGTCCTATATAAATGGCTGCTCATAGTAATATTATTGGTTATTTTCGGATACAGAAGAGGAAGTAATTGAGGATAAGACTGGATACGGCCTGAGAACCAGCGCCATTATCCTGTGTATGAGAACCCTGATCTGCTGCCGCACCCCGAGGTTACCCCCAGCGGCCGCGGAGTGTGGGGCCATAATGGGCGAGATCTATCAAACATGGTGTAAGGTGAAACTGGCTCAGTCACCCCCGGCAACCAATCAGATTCCACCTCTCATTCCTCACAGACTCTTTGGAAAGTGAAAGGGGGAATCTGATTGGTTGCCGGGGGTGACTGAGCCAGTCTCACTTTACACCATGTTTTATAAATTTCCCCCATAGAATGTAGAGCCATGAATGTGAGCGGCGGAGGAGGCGATAGAGGAGGCTGATACCCCTGAGCATTGATTTCTGGGCCGGCAGGTGGAGGGTGTATGTAAGCAATGGATGTGTCCTGTACATGTGGCGGCATTATTGATGTATCGGAGAGCAGCTGCCTGCGGGGTCACTATTGTCCCTCGTGAGGGGAACCATTGGTTTAGCAAATTTCTAACACGCGGTGGTGACCTCAGTGGGCTCCATCTCAACTACATTCTTTTTTGCCAGATTTAGGCCGGGACCACACTACATTTTTATCATCTGTTTTTACAAAAAACGGATGGAAAAACTGATGTATTTGTGTGCATGTTTTGATCCATTTTTCCATTGACTTCCATTATAAAAAGAAAATTCCGTCTGCTTTTTTTTTTTATGTACACAAAAATGTTGTGGACCACACAATTTTCGGGTTTTAATGCTTTTTTTATAATAAAAGTCAACGGAAAAATGGATCAAAACTTATGCACACAAATACATATGTTTTTCCATCCATTTAAAAAGAAAAACTGAAAAAAATGCAGTGTGAACCCAGCCTTATGCAAAAACTTTGCACAGCAGTACACCAGTCAGACCCAGGCGTAGTTTTTTTTTTTTTTTGCCATTTTTGCCAAGTTGTTCGCAAAAAAATTGTGCAAGATTTATCAAGGACGGCGCTCCTAGTGATACACTTTGCCCGTGGTCCGGAGATTCTGCGCTGGTGTGAAAATACTTGCACAAATGATAAATGTGCCACAAACCTGTGTCCTGTACGTGTGCTAAGCTGTACGTCACGTGAGATACAAGCTGCAAGACTCCTCTATCACACTATAATACAAGCTGCAGTCCCTACATAGACTCCTCCATCACACTATAATACATAGACTCCTCTGTCACACTATAATACATAGACTCCTCTGTCACACTATAATACATAGACTCCTCTGTCACACTATAATACATAGACTGCTTCATCACACTATAATACATAGACTGCTTCATCACACTATAATACATAGACTGCTTCATCACACTATAATACAAAGACTCCTCTGTCACACTATAATACAGGCTACAGTCCCTACATAGACTCCTCTATCACTCTATAATACAGGCTACAGTCCCTACATAGACTCCTCTATCACTCTATAATACAGGCTGCAGTCCCTACATAGACTCCTCTATCACACTATAATACATAGACTGCTCCATCGCACTATAATACATAGACTGCTCCATCACACTATAATACATAGACTGCTCCATCGCACTATAATACATAGACTCCTCCGTCACACTATAATACATAGACTGCTCCATCACACTATAATACATAGACTCCTCCGTCACACTATAATACATATACTGCTCCGTCACACTATAATACATAGACTCCTCCGTCACACTATAATACATAGACTCCTCCGTCACACTATAATACATAGACTCCTCCGTCACACTATAATACATAGACTCCTCCGTCACACTATAATACATAGACTCCTCCGTCACACTATAATACATAGACTCCTCCGTCACACTATAATACATAGACTCCTCTGTCACACTATAATACATAGACTCCTCCGTCACACTATAATACATAGACTCCTCCGTCACACTATAATACATAGACTCCTCTGTCACACTATAATACATAGACTCCTCCGTCACACTATAATACATAGACTCCTCCGTCACACTATAATACATAGACTCCTCCATCACACTATAATACATAGACGGCTCCATCGCACTATAATACATAGACTCCTCCGTCACACTATAATACATAGACTCCTCTGTCACACTATAATACATAGACTCCTCCGTCACACTATAATACATAGACTCCTCCTTCACACTATAATACATAGACTCCTCTGTCACACTATAATACATAGACTCCTCCGTCACACTATAATACATAGACTCCTCCGTCACACTATAATACATAGACTCCTCCGTCACACTATAATACATAGACTCCTCCGTCACACTATAATACATAGACTCCTCTGTCACACTATAATACATAGACTCCTCCGTCACACTATAATACATAGACTCCTCCGTCACACTATAATACATAGACTCCTCCGTCACACTATAATACATAGACTCCTCCGTCACACTATAATACATAGACTCCTCCGTCACACTATAATACATAGACTCCTCCGTCACACTATAATACATAGACTCCTCCGTCACACTATAATACATAGACTCCTCCGTCACACTATAATACATAGACTCCTCTGTCACACTATAACTAGCAGCTTTGAGCAGTCAGGGCTGTAGCAGAGCTGGGTGCCGTCCCCCTGGCTGTACAGGTGATCACCCAGCTTTCCCAGGTACTGATGTAACGCGGCTCTGGCCGTGCTCAGTAATACGAGGACGAGTCAAGGAGCGGCGGTATTGATGGTATTAGAGGGGTAATTGCTCCATATAACTCCGCTCTGTAATTCTCCATGCCTCTTAATGAAAATGGATTTGCTTTCCGGTCGTAATTCAAGGCCCGATGAGGAGGGCCGGTGAGCGGCACGGACGCACGCTCTCACATCCACATCACAGTTTATAGATATTTCACTCGTAATGGAGATTGTTGTTGTGCGATTTTTCCCTCTCGCATTATAATGAGGCTGGAAGGTAATAATAGGTGATGGTAACCGAACACTCCGGGCTCGTGTTACATGGCAGAGACTTAGGAACAGGTTATCCGTGTAATCGCTGTAAATAAAGGCGATCGTGGTGAAGGCGCCCGAGTGTGGGGAGACAATAGTGGTGAAGGGGCCCAAGTGTAGGATGACGATAGTGGTGATAGTGCCTGAGTGTAGGGAGACTATAGTGGTGATAGTGCCCGAGTGTAGGAAACTATAGTGGTGATAGTGCCCGAGTGTAGGGAGACGATAGTGGTGATAGTGCCAGATTGTAGGAAACTATAGTGGTGATAGTGCCCGATTGTAGGGAGACCATAGTGGTGATAGTGCCTGAGTGTAGGATGACGATAGTGGTGATAGTGCCCGATTGTAGGGAGACGATAGTGGTGATAGTGCCCGAGTGTAGGATGATGATAGTGGTGATAGTGCCCAAGTGTAGGATGACGATAGTGGTGATAGTGCCAGATTGTAGGAAACTATAGTGGTGATAGTGCCCGATTGTAGGGAGATGATAGTGATGATAGTGCCCGATTGTAGGGAGACGATAGTGGTGATAGGGCCCAAGTGTAGGATGACGTGCCCGAGTGTAGGATGACGATAGTGGTGATAGTGCCCGATTGTAGGGAGACGATAGTGGTGATAGTGCCCGAGTGTAGGGAGACGATAGTGGTGATAGTGCCCGAGTGTAGGGAGACGATAGTGGTGATAGTGCTCAAGTGTAGGGAGACGATAGTGGTGAAGGGGCATGAGTGTAGGGAGACAACAGGAGTGAAGGGGCCCGAGTATCGGGAGACCATAGTGGTAATAGTGCCCGAGTGTAGGGAGACGATAATGGTGATAGTGCCCGAGTGTAGGGAGACGATAGTGGTGATAGTGCCCGAGTGTAGGGAGACGATAGTGGTGAAGGGGCCCAAGTGTAGGATGACGTGCCCGAGTGTACGGAGACGATAGTGGTGATAGTGCCCAAGTGTAGGGAGACGATAGTGGTGATAGTGCCCGAGTGTAGGGAGACGATAGTGGTGATAGTGCCCAAGTGTAGGGAGACGATAGTGGTGATAGTGCCCGAGTGTAGGGAGACGATAGTGGTGATAGTGCCCAAGTGTAGGGAGACGATAGTGGTGATAGTGCCCGAGTGTAGGGAGACAATAGTGGTGAAGGGGCCCAAGTGTAGGGAGATGATGGTGGTGATAGTGCCCAAGTGTAGGGAGATGATAGTGGTGATAGTGCCTGAGTGTAGGGAGACTATAGTGGTGATAGTGCCCGAGTGTAGGGAGACCATAGTGGTGATAGTGCCCGAGTGTAGGAAGATGATAGTGGTGATAGTGCCCGAGTATAGGAAGACGATAGTGGTGAAGGGGCCGAAGTGCAGGGAGACGATAGGGGTGAAGGGGCCCGAGTGTAGGAAGACTATAGTGGTGAAGGGGCCCAGTGTAGGGAAACGTGCCCGAGACTCCTTCCATGCGCTGTATATATAATATTGTATATAGTACGGGAATAGTATGACATTTATAGTAACTATGTTAGTAACTATAGTTCTATGGCGGTGTAGTTATTGTCAGCGGACTCCAGGTCAGACTTGAGTAGTTCTCCATGTACTGTATGGAGGGTACCGGATCTTACATCCACCATGTGACTTTAATAGCCAAACAAACCATAAGCTGCTCCACTCATCTTGTCCGTATACATGTACGCTGCACCCGGCTGAATGTGCATATGTAGAAGGGAACCTCTGACAGTGGGACGGCGCTTGTAATCCAGATTCACTGTTGAAGCAAAACTTCCGATAAGAAATCACTGATCTGCAGACAATTGGTTCCACACCCCAAAAATAATGATTATTTATTCTAAATAACATGTAGCACAGATGAAACAATGAGAAGCAGAAGAATCTGTGATATTATAAGTTACTGTACAGTATAGCAGCATGTGGTATATAATGTATAGTAACTGTATAACCCTGATAACACAGCAGCTGGATATGTGATATATATAAGTTACTGTACAGTATAGCAATCAGCATGTGGTATATAATGTATAGTAACTGTATAACCCTGATAACACAGCAGAAGCTGGATATGTGATATATAAGTTACTGTACAGTATAGCAGCATATGGTATATAATGTATAGTAACTGTATAACCCTGATAACACAGCAGCTGGATATGTGATATATAAGTTACTGTACAGTATAGCAGCATGTGGTATATAATGTATAGTAACTGTATAACCCTGATAACACAGCAGCTGGATATGTGATATATATAAGTTACTGTACAGTATAGCAATCAGCATGTGGTATATAATGTATAGTAACTGTATAACACTGATAACACAGCAGAAGCTGTATATGTGATATGTTACTGTACAGTATAGCAGCATGTGGTATATAATGTATAGTAACTGTATAACCCTGATAACACAGCAGCTGGATATGTGATATATAAGTTACTGTACAGTATAGCAATCAGCATGTGGTATATAATGTATAGTAACTGTATAACCCCGATAACACAGCAGCAGCTGGATATGTGATATATAAGTTACTGTACAGTATAGCAGCATGTGGTATATAATGTATAGTAACTGTATAACCCTGATAACACAGCAGCTGGATATGTGATATATAAGTTACTGTACACTATAGCAGCATGTGGTATATAATGTATAGTAACTGTATAACCCTGATAACACAGCAGCTGGATATGTGATATATAAGTTACTGTACAATATAGCAGCATGTGGTATATAATGTATAGTAACTGTATAACCCTGATAATACAGCAGCAGTTTGTAGATACAGGATGGAGCTGCGGATTCCCATAATGCAGTAGTGTAGTACAGCAGGCTAGAATAGAGAAGCAGGGCTGCTGTCAGAGGTCTGTGTGGTCACATGACAGCAATGGGGAAGGGGTGTATTCAGCATGGACCAATCAGGAAGTGAGTATCACAGAGCTGTGCAAAAGGACAGAGACTTTTCTATACAGCAGTGTGTATGACTGACTATGTGCAGGCACATTATAGCAGCAGTGTGTATAGCTGAGTATAAGTGCAGGCACATTATAGCAGAAGCGTTTATAGCTGAGTGTAAGTGTAGGCACATTTATAGCAGCTCCTTCATGTCCGGGGGCTCCTTCACATTGAGGACTTTCATTGCTGAGCATTGTAAATGGGCTGACGTGACTGGCTGTCAGCATGGCGGACAATTACTGATGAAATTCCGTATCATGGCGGTGTATGATAATTATAACTTTCAGATGGTGAAGCCTGTCCACTACCTCCTGAGGTTCCATCCATGGTAGGTGCCAGACCCCATCTCTAGCCCTGCAGCTGACAACTCTCATCACCTCCCAGGTACCCATCATCTCCCGGATACCCATGTCCTGCTATGTACTCATCCTCTCCCAGTAACCCATCATCTCCTGGATACCCCTCATCTCCCGGATACCCATGTCCTGCTATGTACCCATCCTCTCCCAGGCACCCATCATCTCCTGGATACCCCTCATCTCCCGGATACCCATGTCCTGCTATGTACCCATCCTCTCCCAGGCACCCATCATCTCCTGGATACCCCTCATCTCCCGGATACCCATGTCCTGCTATGTACCCATCCTCTCCCAGGTACCCATCACCTCCTTTGTACCGATCACCTCATAGGCACCCATTGTCTCCCAGGTACCCATCACCCCCCGCCATTGGCACACCTAGTCCACCAGCACGGTATCTGTGAGGCTCAGGAAGAATCTGATATTCTGGTTGTGAAATCTCTTTAAAGCATCGAGTTACCAAGGAAACATCATCTGATTTAAGAAGAAATGAAAAGGAAAATCTAAAGACGTCTTCCTCCTGGTAGATCGGCTGATGAGGCTTCTTGGCAGCGCTTGTGGGGGGTGGGGGGGGGGGGGTTGCTTCTTTAGTATTGCAGATAAGTGTGCGACTTTAAGCTCTTCAGCAAATGGTATATACTGCACAGGTGACGGTATATACTGCACAGGTGACGGTATATACTGCACAGGTGACGGTATATACTGCACAGGTGATGGTATATACGCAGGTAACGGTATATACTGCACAGGTGACGGTATATACGCAGGTAACGGTATATACTGCACAGGTGACTGTATATATGCAGGTAACGGCATATACTGCACAGGCGACAGTATATACTTAATTATCTATTAGCTGGTTACCTGTTATTACAAGTATACTGGCTTATAATAGTGAGGCCCTGTTACTGACAGTACAGTGTATCCTAGGATGTATGGAGCTGCAGTACCCACCATTACTGACAGTACAGTGTATCCTATCATGTATGGAGCTGCAGTACCCACCATTACTGACAGTACAGTGTATCCTATCATGTATGGAGCTGCAGTACCCACCATTACTGACAGTACAGTGTATCCTATAATGTATGGAGCTGCAGTACCCACCATTACTGACAGTACAGTGTATCCTAGGTTGTATAGAGCTGCAGTACCCACCATTACTGATAGTACAGTGTATCCTATAATGTATGGAGCTGCAGTACCCACCATTACTGACAGTACAGTGTATCCTAGGATGTATGGAGCTGCAGTACCCACCATTACTGACAGTACAGTGTATCCTAGGATGTATGGAGCTGCAGTACCCACCATTACTGACAGTACAGTGTATCCTATAATGTATGGAGCTGCAGTACCCACCATTACTGACAGTACAGTGTATCCTAGGATGTATGGAGCTGCAGTACCCACCATTACTGACAGTACAGTGTATCCTAGGATGTATGGAGCTGCAGTACCCACCATTACTGACAGTACAGTGTATCCTATAATGTATGGAGCTGCAGTACCCACCATTACTGACAGTACAGTGTATCCTAGGATGTATGGAGCTGCAGTACCCACCATTACTGACAGTACAGTGTATCCTATCATGTATAGAGCTGCAGTACCCACCATTACTGACAGTACAGTGTATCCTATAATGTATGGAGCTGCAGTACCCACCATTACTGACAGTACAGTGTATCCTAGGATGTATGGAGCTGCAGTACCCACCATTACTGACAGTACAGTGTATCCTAGGATGTATGGAGCTGCAGTACCCACCATTACTGACAGTACAGTGTATCCTATAATGTATGGAGCTGCAGTACCCACCATTACTGACAGTACAGTGTATCCTATAATGTATGGAGCTGCAGTACCCACCATTACTGACAGTACAGTGTATCCTAGGATGTATGGAGCTGCAGTACCCACCATTACTGACAGTACAGTGTATCCTATAATGTATGGAGCTGCAGTACCCACCATTACTGACAGTACAATGTATCCTAGGATGTATGGAGCTGCAGTACCCACCATTACTGACAGTACAGTGTATCCTATCATGTATGGAGCTGCAGTACCCACCATTACTGACTATACATGATAGGATACACTGTACTGAGCTGCAGTACCCACCATTACTGACAGTACAGTGTATCCTATCATGTATAGAGCTGCAGTACCCACCATTACTGACAGTACAGTGTATCCTAGGATGTATGGAGCTGCAGTACCCACCATTACTGACAGTACCGTGTATCCTATAATGTATGGAGCTGCAGTACCCACCATTACTGACAGTACAGTGTATCCTAGGATGTATGGAGCTGCAGTACCCACCATTACTGACAGTACCGTGTATCCTATAATGTATGGAGCTGCAGTACCCACCATTACTGACAGTACAGTGTATCCTAGGATGTATGGAGCTGCAATATTCGTGGCCTGTCCTCAGGATACGTCTTAAAACTTCAACAAGGATTGCATAGTTCTCTACCATTGTGAATAGTGATGACCGATGATGTCTCCGTTGGTGTTCTGTACCCCCCTCACATTTTGGGGTCACCACCTCTCTTATGCACCTTTTAGTTCTTGGTAGAGAATATAATATAACTGTGTGTAATGCACTGGAGCGTGCGGCTGGCCTGGGACTCGAGGTTTTGTGTATTGGCATATCACCGCTGACATTGTGCGCCCCACACAGAGGCGGCATGCGACGTTGCTAAGCAATCTTGGCTTTCTCTTAAAGGTTAAGTGTCAAAATCTCTTTTAGTCCTGGAGAAATAGCGCGCTGCCTGAGCCGCCTTTATGTTATTACCAACACAGAGCACACGCAGTCACCGCATACTGCTATACTAGGAGTCTGTGCGTATAGTGGCCGTACTTCATTGCTTTGGCCATGATTCTTGCACTTCTTTAGTGTTAAAGGGGTTCAAGTCAACTGGTTCCCTCAAAATGCCAGAGATTTGTAATTTACTTCTATTATAAAGCCTTCAGTCTTACAGTACTTATCAGCTGCTGTATGTCCTGCAGGAAGTGGTGTATTCTCTCCAGTTTGACACAGTGCTCTCTGCTGCCACCTCTGTCCATGTCAGGAACTGTCCAGAGCAGCAGCAAATCCCCATAGAAAACCTCTCCGGCTCTGGACAGTTCCTGACATGGACAGAGGTGGCAGCAGAGAGCACTGTGTCAGACTGGAGAGAATACACCACTTCCTGCACGACATACAGCAGCTGATTAAAAAAAAAAAAAAAAAAGGTTAGTGAACAAGTTCTTTAAGAGAATGATTTCTGACGTGTGTCTCTTCGGGTGTTGCTGGCCGTTGGGAGTCGTTATTTTCCAAGAGGTTGTAGATGATAAATACGGCCTCCTAATGAAGTCAAACAATCTGTGTCTTCTATGTGGCCTGTATTGGTGGCACCACAAGTCTCAGCATGGCTTTATAATGTGTATTCCCCCCACATACACCGGGAAGCCCTGGGACTGCTCACCAGGCTGTGGGCGATGATAAAACATACGGCTCTTAGAATGTCAGCGCTGCCGTCAGCATCTGGCCACAGTATGGCGGCCATTACCGTCTCCTCGTGGATGAATGAGACACGGCTGTCAGTCTTCCGCATGGATTCCAGATTGTGCTGCGCTGTAACTTACGAACAATCTGGCTGTAAGGAAACAAGAGGCACCTGGCCGGGTATATGGCTGTGTGTGTGTTTGGGGGCGTGATGGGGTGTACGGCAGTGTGTGTGTGTGAGTGATTGCGGGGGGGGGGGGGGTGTATGGCTGTGTGTGTGGGGGATGTACAGCAGTGTGTGTGGGGGGGGGTGTACGGCAGTGTGTGTGTGTGTGTGGGGGGGATGTACGGCAGTGTGTGTGTGTGGGGGGTGTACGGCAGTGTGTGGGGGGGGGGATGTACGGCAGTGTGTGGGGGGGTGTACGGCAGTGTGTGTGTGTGTGGGGGGGGTGTACGGCAGTGTGTGTGTGGGGGGGGGTGTACGGCAGTGTGTGTGTGGGGGGGTGTACGGCTGTGTGTGTGTGGAGGGGTGTACGGCAGTGTGTGTGTGGGGGGTGTACTGCAGTGTGTGGGGGGGATGTACGGCAGTGTGTGTGGGGGGGGTGTATGGCTGTGTTTGGGGGGGTGTACGGCAGTGTGTGTGTGTGGGTGTACGGCAGTGTGTGTGGGGGGGTGTACGGCAGTGTGGGAGGGTGTACGGCAGTGTGTGTGGGGGGGTGTACGGCAGTGTGTGTGGTGGGGGGGTGTACGGCAGTGTGTGTGTGGGGGGGTGTACGGCTGTGTGTGTGGGGGTGTACGGCAGTGTGGGGGGGGTTGTACGGCAGTGTGGGGGGGGTTGTACGGCAGTGTGTGGGGGGGGTGTATGGCTGTGTTTGGGGGGGTGTATGGCTGTGTGTGTGTGGGAGGGTGTATGGCTGTGTGGGGGGGGTGTATGGCTGTGTGTTTGGGGGGGGGTGTATGGCTGTGTGGGGGGGTGTACGGCAGTGTGTGGGGGGGTTGTACGGCAGTGTGTGTGGGGGTGTACGGCTGTGTGGGGGGGGGTGTACGGCTGTGTGTGTGGGGGGGTGTACGGCAGTGTGTGTGGGGGGGTGTACGGCAGTGTGTGTGGGGGGGTGTACGGCAGTGTGTGTGGGGGGGGTGTACGGCAGTGTGTGGGGGGGGGTGTACGGCAGTGTGTGTGTGGGGGGGGGTGTACGGCAGTGTGTGTGGGGGGGGGTGTACGGCAGTGTGTTTGGGGGGGTGTACGGCAGTGTGTGTGGGGGGGTGTACGGCAGTGTGTGTGGGGGGGGTGTACGGCAGTGTGGGGGATGTATGGCTGTGTGTGTGTGTGGGGGGGGGTACCGCAGTGTGGGGGATGTATGGCTGTGTGTGTGGGTGGGGTGTACAGCAGTGTGTGTGTGGGGGGGTGTACGGCAGTGTGGGGGATGTATGGCTGTGTGTGTGTGTGGGGGGGTACCGCAGTGTGGGGGGGTGTATGGCTGTGTGTGTGTGTGGGTGGGGTGTACAGCAGTGTGTGTGTGGGGGGGTGTACGGCAGTGTGGGGGATGTATGGCTGTGTGTGTGTGTGGGGGGGGTACCGCAGTGTGGGGGGGTGTATGGCTGTGTGTGTGTGTGGGGGGGGTGTATGGCTGTGTGTGTGTGTGGGGGGGGTGTATGGCAGTGTTTTTTTTTTTTTTTATAGCAGTGGATGGGGGGCTCTGCGACTTCTCCCCTTTGCTTACATTGCACATAAGTTGTCTGTGTCGGACGATGAGTGTGCAAGTAAATATCACGCTGGCTCTATTTATATTTGCACTTTTAAAATCGATTTTACACCTTTATGCTATTTTCCCACAAGGTATGAACAATGGTTGTTGTTTGACACTCAAAAACATCGTCCCTTGTTGCAGTCAAAATTGTATTGATAAACGTCCGGAAATAATTGACATATAATTGACAACGGACGTTAATCAATACTCTGCTCGAACAATGACCGTTGTTTGTATTGACCTCAGTGCAACACATTTTTCTATGCCAAGAACAGCTGTTTTTATTTGCCAACAACGGCCGTTCTTGTCATAAAGTATAGACTTAGACCATGTACCCACGCTGTACAAACAGCAGTTGAACAACGGCCGGAAATAATTGACATGATCATTATTTCGACGGGCGTAGCAAACAACGACCCTTTGTTCAATGGTCGGGGGGATGGATTCCGTTTAACCCCGCTACTGCCGGATTCATTGGCAGCAAATGAGCGCAGCCCCATCTGCCCGGAGCGCGGTTTAATGATGCCGGTTAGGAATGGTTCCAGACAGGACGGTGTGACCCCTGACCCCTGGCGGGAGCTTCTCTCTGCGGTGGATGTCGCTGTTCTCTTCCTGGAGTGGAACCTCTGACAGGCTGTCACTTCTATTATTCCTGGCTGAGCTGTCAGACAATAGTGTTACATTCAGCACCACGGACAGGGCCAACGGCTGCTGACGAGGAGACGGCCACAGCCCCCACCGCTTCATCCACTCACTCCTATACTGTGCATGAGCCTGCGCTCACACTCGCTATTGTCAGCCTCCTGTCCAGCAGTATTAAAGGGGAAATAGAAAAATAGTTTTCTCTATTCAACTGGTTTTAGAAAGTTATATAGGTTTTCTATGGGGATTTGCTGCTGCTCTGGACAGTTCCTGACATGGACAGAGGTGGCAGCAGAGAGCACTGTGTCAGACTGGAGAGAATACACCACTTCCTGCAGGACATACATCAGCTGATAAGTACTAGAAGACTGGAGATTTTTTAGTAGAAGTAGTAATTAGAAAGTAGTAGTATTTAGAAATCTATGTAACTTTCTGAAACCAGTTGATTTTGAAGAAAGAGATTTTCGCCGGAGTATCCCTTTAAAGGTGCAGATCTTTCCATTGTAGTTTTTCTTCAGGTAAATACAACCAAAATAAGAGGCGGCATAGCACGTGCGTAAATCCAGCCTTAGGCTATGTGCGGCTTCCTATGATGCGGGGGTCCCTGTGCGGCTTCCTATGATGCGGGGGTCCCTGTGCGGCTTCCTATGATGCGGGGGTCCCTGTGCGGCTTCCTATGATGCGGGGGTCCCTGCGCGGCTTCCTATGATGCGGGGGTCCCTGCGCGGCTTCCTATGATGCGGGGGTCCCTGTGCGGCTTCCTATGATGCGGGGGTTCCTGTGCGGCTTCCTATAATGCGGGGGTCCCTGTGCTGCTTCCTATGATGCGGGGGTCCCTGTGCTGCTGCTTATGATGTGGGGGTCCCTGTGTGGCTTCCTATGATGCGGGGGTCCCTGTGTGGCTTCCTATGATGTGGGGGTCCCTGTGTGGCTTCCTATAATGCGGGGGTCCCTGTGCTGCTTCCTATGATGCGGGGGTCCCTGTGCTGCTGCTTATGATGTGGGGGTCCCTGTGTGGCTTCCTATGATGCGGGGGTCCCTGTGTGGCTTCCTATGATGTGGGGGTCCCTGTGTGGCTTGCTATGATGTGGGGGTACCTGTGTGGCTTCCTATGATGCGGGGGTCCCTGTGTGGCTTCCTATGATGCGGGGGTCCCTGTGTGGCTTCCTATGATGCGGGGGTCCCTGTGTGGCTTCCTATGATGTGGGGGTCCCTGTGTGTCTTCCTATGATGCGGGGGTCCCTGTGTGTCTTCCTATGATGCGGGGGTCCCTGTGTGTCTTCCTATGATGCGGGGGTCCCTGTGTGTCTTCCTATGATGCGGGGGTCCCTGTGTGGCTTCCTATGGTGCGGGGGTCCCTGTGTGGCTTCCTATGGTGCGGGGGTCCCTGTGCGGCTTCCTATGATGCGGGGGTCCCTGCGCGGCTGGGAGTGTATACTGTGATATCACTGGACATGTGGCATATAGCCCCCGAGCTGCTGAATGGGATCCCCCCAGCCTGACTGCTATGTGATGCATGTGTAGCAGAGAAGAAGCTGCGCCCGGTGATAATTCTCTCTTTCCTATCATTATGCGGTGCCGCATGTTCTGTAACACCTGCGGGGACTTTCTTGTCTTTGAACATTAGCTGCTAATTGATATGACAGGAGACGAGGAGGAGGGATGTAGCGGATGGCGGCTGCTGGGTGATCGGGCTCAGGATGGACGACCTCCCGTTAACTCTCAGCCCAAGAACTGCTGTTATATCACTGTATTATTATATCACTGTATTATTATACCATTGTATTACATTGTAGCGACCGGCGTCCAGGGCTCGGCCATATACCTGCCATAGTGGAGGATTTGCTGCAGAACCATAAAAGTGAATGGGTGAGAAGATTTGCTGCAGGTTATATATGTGAGATGGCATCCTACATATCTGGCCGTCTTCTGGCCGTCTGTCACTGACCTCCTGCATCTATGCACATAGCGGTCACATCGGCGGTCCGCAGCACTTACACCACATGGAAACCACCCAAGTTACAGACACAAAGTATCAACATGGAGAATTCTGTAAGGTTGTTGGATAAGAGCGGACAGAATAGAGGATCAGCCTGACATTTCCATCCTGACCCCGGCCCGTATGCAGCCGGCTTTGAGATTCTGGAAAAATGTTTTTGCCCTTCTGCTAATTCACCAACAGTATTACTGCAGGGTCAGATCAGCTACATCTGTACAATGTGAGCCCTATTATTAGTGCAGCGCAGTCATGTGACCCCTATTATTAGTGCAGGACAGTCATGTGACCCCTTTTATTAGTGCAGCACAGTCATGTGACCCCTTTTATTAGTGCAGCAGTCATGTGACCCCTTTTATTAGTGCAGCAGTCATGTGACCCCTTTTATTAGTGCAGGACAGTCATGTGACCCCTTTTATTAGTGCACCACAGTCATGTGACCCCTTTTATTAGTGCAGCACAGTCATGTGACCCCTTTTATTAGTGCAGCACAGTCATGTGACCCCTTTTATTAGTGCAGCACAGTCATGTGAGCCCTTTTATTAGTGCAGGACAGTCATGTGACCCCTTTTATTAGTGCAGCACAGCCATGTGACCCCTTTTATTAGTGCAGCAGTCATTTGACCCCTTTTATTAGTGCAGCAGTCATGTGACCCCTTTTATTAGTGCAGCACAGTCATGTGACCCCTTTTATTAGTGCAGCACAGTCATGTGAGCCCTTTTATTAGTGCAGCACAGTCATGTGAGCCCTTTTATTAGTGCAGCGCAGTCATGTGACCCCCATCAGATGACCAGTCAGTTAATCACAGTGAGTTCATCAACAACTTGACCTCAGAATAACCCTCCCAGCATTACAAAGAAGCTACAATGTTGCAGATACAGCCTGCCAGGCACTTATTTACATCAGCCATCTCAGAAGGGAGGGTGGAGGAGAGAAAAAAGCTCGCACACAGATTTTTGTGTCTTCAGCAGAAAGCAGCAGGTGAGAACTGGGGGAAGGAGACTGATTAGATAATGACAAGTATGAAAGGAATTGTAAGTCTTACCATGGGCAGCAACATATCAGAGATTATGTTTGAGTGGAGTGCCCCTTTAATGCCAAAGATGGGATTTAATTCTATGCAGTGGTTTTCCTGATCTCACAGGACACAGTCCGATCCCTTCTCTAGCTCCAGGCATACAGCTAGAGCAGTAATATGGCCGTATACAGGAGCTCTCATAGGGTTTAGCAGAACTTCTAGAGATCAGCACAAACCTGATCACTCCAAAGAAGACAGAAGAACAGGATGCGATGAAGCACAGGAGGGACAGCGGTGGGTAATGCGCACGCAGCAGCTTATTTATTTTCCATATTCCCTCTTTCTGCGTGCAGCCAGTGTGTACAACCGCCTGTTACTTCCCCATAGTCCTGATCCATGTGCACATTAGCCGCAGCCCGGGGGCCAGCAGACACTTCATTAGCAGCATGACGGCCTCTATTAATGTCAGGGAGATCTACGTCCCATCATTATCAGGGCTGACACTGATCGCTCGCACATCGCCTGCGCCTCGTGTCACCGGGATTATAGACAGTCTCCATAATGCAGCAATCAGTCACAGCTCTGGATCAGTCAATGGAGTGTAGGATGAGTCTTCTATCTATTATCATGGGGGAGATGAGTCAGGACTGATGTGTAATATATATAACGGAGGGGGAGGGCTGATGTGTAATATATATAACGGAGGGGGAGGGCTGATGTGTAATATATGTAACGGAGGGGGAGGGCTGATGTGTAATATATATAACGGAGAGAGAGCTGATGTGTAATATATATAATGGAGGGGGAGGGCTGATGTGTAATATATATAACGGAGGGGGAGGGCTAATGTGTAATATATATAACGGAGGGGGAGGGCTGATGTGTAATATATATAACGGAGGGGGAGGGCTGATGTGTAATATATATAACGGAAGGGGAGGGCTGATGTGTAATATATGTAACGGAGGGGGAGGGCTGATGTGTAATATATATAACGGAGAGAGAGCTGATGTGTAATATATATAATGGAGGGGGAGGGCTAATGTGTAATATATATAACGGAGGGGGAGGGCTGATGTGTAATATATATAACGGAGGGGGAGGGCTGATGTGTAATATATATATATAACGGAGGTGGAGGGCTGATGTGTAATATATGTATGGGAGGGGGAGGGCTGATGTGTAATATATATAACGGAGGGGGAGGGCTGATGTGTAATATATATAACGGAGGGGGAGGGCTGATGTGTAATATATATAACTGAGGGGGAGGGCTGATGTGTAATATATATATATAACGGAGGTGGAGGGCTGATGTGTAATATATGTATGGGAGGGGGAGGGCTGATGTGTAATATATATAACGGAGGGGGAGGGCTGATGTGTAATATATATAACGGAGGGGGAGGGCTGATGTGTAATATATATAACGGAGGGGGAGGGCTGATGTGTAATATATATAACGGAGGGGGAGGGCTGATGTGTAATATATATAACGGAGGGGGAGGGCTGATGTGTAATATATATAACGGAGGGGGAGGGCTGATGTGTAATATATATAACGGAGGGGGAGGGCTGATGTGTAATATATATAACAGAGGTGGAGGGCTGATGTGTAATATATGTATGGGAGGGGGAGGGCTGATGTGTAATATATACACTCACCGGCCACTTTATTAGGTACACCATGCTAGTAACGGGTTGGACCCCCTTTTGCCTTCAGAACTGCCCCAATTCTTGGTGGCATAGATACAACAAGGTGCTGGAAGCTTCCTCAGAGATTTTGGACCATAGTGACATGATGACATCACACAGTTGCCGCAGATTTGTTGGCTGCACATCCATGATGCCAATCTCCCGTTCCACCACATCCCAAAGATGCTCTATTGGATTGAGATCTGGTGACTGTGGAGGCCATTGGAGTACAGTGACCTCATTGTCATGTTCAAGAAACCAGTCTGAGATGATTCTAGCTTTATGACATGGCGCATTATCCTGCTGAAAGTCGCCATCAGATGTTGGGTCCATTGTGGTCATAAAGGGATGGACATGGTCAGCAACAATACTCAGGTAGGCTGTGGCGCTGCAACCATGCTCAATTGGTACCAAGGGGCCCAAAGAGTGCCAAGAAAATATTCCCCACACCATGACACCACCACCACCAGCCTGAACCGTTGATACAAGGCAGGATGGATCCATGCTTTCATGTTGTTGACGCCAAATTCTGACCCTACCATCCGAATGTCGCAGCAGAAATCGAGACTCATCAGACCAGGCAACGTTTTTCCAATCTTCTACTGTCCAATTTCGATGAGCTTGTGCAAATTGTAGCCTCAGTTTCCTGTTCTTAGCTGAGCGGAGTGGCCCCCGGTGTGGTCTTCTGCTGCTGTAGCCCATCTGCCTCAGAGTTGGCCGTACTGTGCGTTCAGAGATGCTCTTCGGCCTACCTTGGCTGTAACGGTTGGCTATTTGAGTCACTGTTGCCTTTCTATCAGCTGGAACCAGTCTGCCCATTCTCCTCTGACCTCTGGCATCAACAAGGCATTTCCGCCCACAGAACTGCCGCTCACTGGATGTTTTTTCTTTTTCGGACCATTCTCTGTAAACCCTAGAGATGGTTGTGCGTGAAAATCCCAGTAGATCAGCAGTTTCTGAAATACTCAGACCAGCCCTTCTGGCACCAACAACCATGCCACGTTCAAAGGCCTCACATCACCTTTCTTCCCCATACTGATGCTCGGTTTGAACTGCAGGAGATTGTCTTGACCATGTCTACATGCCTAAATGCACTGAGTTGCCGCCATGTGATTGGCTGATTAGAAATTAAGTGGTAACGTGCAGTTGGACAGGTGTACCTAATAAAGTGGCCGGTGAGTGTATAACACCTATCTGTCATTACTGCCGTCATGATGCATTCTGGGTACTGTGACGCCACACAGGTTATGTGGAATCATCTGCACATATAAACTCCAATGGCTAATGTGTGTGTTATATATAGTAGTCCGATACTTAAGTTATGATTCTTCCAGCTGATTTTATACTATATAACAGCCATCGTAAAGGGGTTGTACACACAATTTTTTTAAAAAAATAAACTGGTGCCAGAAAGTTATAGAGATTTGTAATTTGCTTCTATTAAAATATGTAAAAATCTCCAGTCTTCCAGTACTTATCAGCTGCTGTATGCCCTGCAGAAAGTGGTATATTTTCTCCAGTCTTACACAGTGCTCTCTGCTGCCACCTCTGTCCATGTCAGGAACTGTCCAGAGCAGGAGAGGTTTTCTATGGGGGTTTGCTGCTGCTCTGGACAGTTCCTGACATGGACAGAGGTGGCAGCAGAGAGCACTGTGTCAGATTGGAGAGAATACACCACTTCCTGCAGGACATACAGCAGCTGATAAGTACTGGAAGGCTGTGGATTTTTTTCTATAGCTGTATATGGCACAGTGTATACATAGCTGTATATGGCACAGTGTATATAGCTGTATATGGCACAGTGTATATAGCTGTATATGGCACAGTGTATATAGCTGTATATGGCACAGTGTATACATAGCTGTATATGGCACAGTGTATATATGGCTCAGTGTATCTGCGGCCATTATTCCTCCCCGTCAGGGTTTCCTACCAGATAAGCAGCTGATCGGTTCTGAGCGGTTACTACACTAAATGTAAGGTCTGCTGCGATGTCGGAGACACAGAGAAGCTTCTTGGTATCAGCCGCCACCCTCTCCCACCACAGAACACTTGCTTCGCACATGTTTCTTCAATTCCAGGATTGCTCGGCGCCTCAAGATACTAAAAAGATTTCTTAAAATAGCAGCGATCCTCGTCCGGGCTCCTGCAGCCATCACAGCTGCACATCTGCATGAGGAGAACGCTTCCTGCAGGGCCGGAGCCCGGGGAAGCACGCAGTCAGGGGCCCACGTACCGCCACATAGTCACCCACCACACTATTGTATAAATATTGGTTTTATGTTAGACTTTTCTAAGAATTTTTGCTTCTCATTTTCCCTTTTTCTTTTTATATTATATAATAATCCTGATATTTTGCAGCTCTCATTCTCACCACTGAGGCGAAAACTAAGCTGAGACTTCCTGTGGTGTCTGTGGTGATAAGAAGAGGCTGCAGTAAAGTAATCTGTACAGCATTGCAGCGTCATGTGACACCAGTAGATAGAGGAGACAATAGCAGCTCCCTGTGGAATGACCTCTTCACAGGTCACAGAGCGTGCTCAGTAATGTCTCACATACATCTTAGGGGGACAGTCTGTTCATCTATAGCAGGCATGTCCAAACTTTTTTCGAAGAGTGCCAAATTTGATGAAGTGAACATGTGCGAGGGCCGACCATTTTACATGCTACATGTTATATGCTTTATAACACAGGCAGATAATAGCAAGCTGGATACCTGGGGGGCCGTAAAAGTTCGGAACACGGGCCGCAAATGGCCCTCCGGCCGGACTTTGGACATGCCTGATCTATAGCCATGAGACTGGCTGTAAAGCATGTCACTGAATGCTGTTAAAAACAGCCCAGGCAATATGGCCGCCACCACAACAATGTACAGAAAGGGAAGTAAAAAAAAATATTACAGTTAGAAAATAGAATGCACATCTGCTGGAGAACCTCAGACGCTTGGTAGTCGTCGTCTTTCTCTCGCTTTCTCCCTTGTAGATTTGCATCTCTTTGAATCCTTTGTAATGACTTTGGCTGCACGGCCGTTCATCACCCCTGGCGGCCGTCCCTCTGCTTACACACATTCTTATATTAACCACATTTTGAGGAATTGCTACCTGTTGAGCGCTGCTGCGGAGGCGCTCGCCATCTGTACGTTTCGCTTTGAAGCCTCTGGCTCATGTAAATCACTAGAGATCCAGTGACTGCCGGCAGCACATGGCGGGGACCGTCACTACCCAATACTGGCAGCAGTCTCAGGAGCACTCCGTCCTTATATTCAGACTGTGATCTGTGACCATCAGGCCGGGGCTACACAGCCACACGTGACCTGCGACAGGTCATCGGCCGCTCACATTCAGGTCGGTGGAGTCACCTGCAGTTGAAGTTTTCGCCACTGTCCCGTTCTAGTTGTGCTATATTTCCACTTACTAATGTTACACGCGGCACTGCCATCTTTGTGTCACACAACCACGCTCACCTTGTAGTTTTAGCGGTACTTTTTTAACTATGATCGGCTATTCCGAAGACACTCACTATGCCCGTACAAATTGTACAAGTGTCCACCGAATCAGCCATTTTTAGCAGGAGCGTCCGACCATCTAGCTATTTTGTAATACTGGGAGCAAAGAGATACAATGTTGCAGATACAGCCAGCCAGGGACTTGTTTACATCAGCAGTCTCAGAAGGGAGGGGGAAGGAGGGGGAGACGGAGAGAAAAGCTCACACACACATGTTTGTGTACACAGAGCCCGTACAGCCGCACACAGAGCCCGTACACAGAGCCTGTACAGCCGCACACAGAGCCCGTACACAGAGCCTGTACAGCCGCACACTAGGAGGCCATACACAGAGCTTGTACAGCCGCACACTAGGAGGCTGCACACAGAGCCTGTACAGCCGCACACAGAGCCCGTACACAGAGCCTGTACAGCCGCACACTAGGAGGCCATACACAGAGCCTGTACAGCCGCACACAGAGCCCGTACACAGAGCCTGTACAGCCGCACACAGAGCCCGTACACAGAGCCTGTACAGCCGCACACTAGGAGGCCATACACAGAGCCTGTACAGCCGCACACAGAGCCCGTACACAGAGCCTGTACAGCCGCACACAGAGCCCGTACACAGAGCCTGTACAGCCACACACTAGGAGGCTGTACACAGAGCCTGTACAGCTGCACACTAGGAGGCTGTACACAGAGCCTGTACAGCCACACACTAGGAGGCTGTACACAGAGCCTGTACAGCCGCACACTAGGAGGCCGCACACAGAGCCTGTACAGCCGCACACTAGGAGGTCGCACACAGAGCCTGTATAGCCGCACACAGAGCCCGTACACAGAGCCTGTACAGCCGCACACTAGGAGGCCGCACACAGAGCCTGTACAGCCGCACACTAGGAGGCCATACACAGAGCCTGTACAGCCGCACACAGAGCCCGTACACAGAGCCTGTACAGCCGCACACTAGGAGGTCGCACACAGAGCCTGTACAGCCGCACACAGAGTCCGTACACAGAGCCTGTACAGCCGCACACTAGGAGGCCGCACACAGAGCCTATACAGCCGCACACTAGGAGGCCGCACACAGAGCCTGTACAGCCGCACACTAGGAGGCCATACACAGAGCCTGTACAGCCGCACACAGAGCCCGTACACAGAGCCTGTACAGCCGCACACTAGGAGGCCATACACAGAGCCTGTACAGCCGCACACAGAGCCCGTACACAGAGCCTGTACAGCCGCACACTAGGAGGTCGCACACACAGCCTGTACAGCCGCACACTAGCAGGCCGCACACAGAGCCTGTACAGCCACACACTAGGAGGCCGCACACAGAGCCTGTACAGCCGCACACAGAGCCTGTACAGCCGCACACTAGGAGGCCGTACACAGAGCCTGTACAGCCGCACACTAGGAGGCCATACACAGAGCCCGTACAGCCGCACACTAGAAGGCCGCACACAGAGCCCGTACAGCCGCACACTAGGAGGCCGTACACAGAGCCTGTACAGCCGCACACTAGGAGGCCGCACACAGAGCCTGTACAGCCGCACACTAGGAGGCCGCACACAGAGCCTGTACAGCCGCACACTAGGAGGTCGCACACAGAGCCTGTACAGCCGCACACAGAGCCCGTACACAGAGCCTGTACAGCCGCACACTAGGAGGCCGCACACAGAGCCTGTACAGCCGCACACTAGGAGGTCGCACACAGAGCCTTTACAGCCGCACACAGAGCCCGTACACAGAGCCTGTACAGCCGCACACTAGGAGGTCGCACACAGAGCCTGTACAGCCGCACACTAGGAGGTCGCACACAGAGCCTTTACAGCTGCACACAGAGCCCGTACACAGAGCCTGTATAGCCGCACACTAGGAGGTCGCACACAGAGCCTGTACAGCCGCACACAGAGCCCGTACACAGAGCCTGTACAGCCGCACACTAGGAGGCCATACACAGAGCCTGTACAGCCGTACACAGAGCCTGTACAGCCACACACTAGGAGGCCGTACACAGAGCCTGTACAGCCGCACACTAGGAGGCCGCACAGAGCCTGTACAGCCGCACACAAGGAGGCCGTACACAGAGCCCGTACAGCCGCACACTAGGAGGCCGTACACACAGCCCGTACAGCCGCACACTAGGAGGCCGTACACAGAGCATGTACAGCCGCATACTAGGAGGCCATACTCAGAGCCTGTACAGCCGCACACTAGGTGGCCATACACAGAGTCCGTACAGCCGCACACTAGGAGGCCGCACACAGAGCCCGTACAGCCGCACACTAGGAGGCCATACACAGAGCCTGTACAGCCGCACACTAGGAGGCCGTACACACAGCCTGTACAGCCGCACACAGAGCCCGTACACAGAGCCTGTACAGCCGCACACTAGGAGGTCGCACACAGAGCCTGTACAGCCGCACACAGAGCCCGTACACAGAGCCTGTACAGCCGCACACTAGGAGGTCGCACACAGAGCCTGTACAGCCGCACACAGAGCCCGCACACAGAGCCTGTACAGCCGCACACTAGGGGGCCGCACACAGAGCCTGTACAGCCGCACACAAGGAGGCCGTACACAGAGCCCGTACAGCCGCACACTAGGAGGCCGTACACAGAGCCTGTACAGCCGCATACTAGGAGGCCATACACAGAGTCCGTACAGCCGCATACTAGGAGGCCGTACACAGAGTCCGTACAGCCGCACACTAGGAGGCCGTACACAGAGCCTGTACAGCCGCACACTAGGAGGCCGTACACAGAGTCCGTACAGCCGCACACTAGGAGGCCGCACACAGAGCCCGTACAGCCGCACACTAGGAGGCCATACACAGAGCCTGTACAGCCGCACACTAGGAGGCCGTACACACAGCCTGTACAGCCGCACACAGAGCCCGTACACAGAGCCTGTACAGCCGCACACAGAGCCTGTACAGCCGCACACTAGGAGCCCGTGCACTAGGAGACCGTACACAGAGCCTGTACAGCCGCACACAGAGCCCGTACACACAGCCCGTACAGCCGCACACAAAGCCCGCACACAGAGCCCGTACAGCCACACACTAGGAGGCCGTACACACAGCCCGTACAGCCGCACACTAGGAGGCCGCACACAGGGCCCGTACAGCCGCACACAGAGTCCATGTGGCTCCACACTAGGAGGCTGTTCGCCATCCATGCACTGCTGCTCAGGCTCCGCACACACAGCTCTGCTGTACCTTGTTTTTCTTTTTTTGTGCACATTCACTTTACAATGATTGCACCTGTAGTTTTCCATAATTCCTATTGATTTCAATGAAAAGGTGGCCATGTGGTCTCCTTGACAGCCCCCCCGGGGTTCAAACCTTCTTGGTACTTGTGATGTGTCTGATGGAGCGTCATCCTGGAGATGAATCTCACAGATAGCAGCCATGTTCTGCCGTCAGTCTATGTCCCAATAGTCATTTCACTTTCATTGTAGCAGTAGACGCCTTCTCAGCAAAGGCATGGACGTTGTCAAAAGTTTTCTACAGTTTTGAACCGGTTCAGCTCCTCAGCTCCCGCAGTGCCCGATACTGTCAGGGAGCACTTCCATAATTAAAGGGCTCTCCAGTTTTGAATACCCAGTTAGGGAATCACTTAGAGGGGGTCCTCTTAGATGGGGTCCAGTGGTAACTGAGCCCCCCCCCCCCCCCCCCCGTCACAGACAACCTCTTCATCTGAATAAGCTCTGTGTAATGACCATTATGCCCTTTGGTGGCGCTGCAGGAAAGCTGGACACTCACTGCCTGGTTTCCCCCCAGATATAGCTGATGGCTAATGATCCGAGCTCAGGGGAAACTTTGTGATCTCCGACAATAAAATCGTGGAGAGCCCCTTTAAGCATCCTATGGGAGATGCTTTAGCTCTTTTCTATTAGATGTTGTATGAGGGCAAACCCTTTGTGTGTGACCATATGGAATCCAAGGCATCCTGAGGGCCCCATTACCCGATAATCTGCTGGACTTGGCCGATTACCGACTTTTGGAGACGACAATCGTTTGGTGCTTGTTGAAAGGTCACGATCAGCCGACATGCGCGATGCACCTGATATTTCAACATGCTGAAACGAAACAATCGGCACAGTGAGGGGGCAGCAGGAGACGGACGCTTTCTCCTATGGGCCACCATCTAAGGATTGTCCAGGCCGGGCCCCCGCTCCTTGACAGACAGCGAGCAGGGAATGAGGAGGAAGCGAGCGCTGACATCTTAGGTCGGTACTCACTTCCTCCTCAGCATTGGCTGTATAATAGGACCTTTATGGACGTGTAAATCTCTTAGCGTCCTATTAGACAAAGCGATTTTTAACGATTATTGATAAACAATTGCACATGAAAGCTTATCGTTCCCCATATTATACAGAGCAATTGTCGTTACTCCATCTGATCCCAGCAAATGACGAAACAACGTACAATTACCCTGAGCTATTACTGAGCAAATACGGAATTACAGAGAACGATTAACAATCATATTGTGTCAGCGCCAAACGTAGGATGAACGATTTCTCGCTGGTCGTTTGATCGTTGCCGCATTTACACAAAACGATTGTCGTTTAAAGCAGTGCTTCTCAATTCCAGTCCTCAGGCCTCACCAACAGGTCATGGTTTGAGGATATCCCATTCGAAGGACACATGTGATAATACCTGAGGCACTGAGTATAATTATATCACCTGTAAAATACTAAGGAAATCCTCAAAACATGAGCTGTTGGTGAGGCCTGAGGACTGGAATTGAGAAGCACTGGTTTAAAGTGTCACTGTCATTTAAAAAAAATTTTTTTGCAGAAATCAAATGCAGTACAGGCGATTTTTAGAAATTTGGTAATTGGGTTTATTAGCCGAAAAAATGTATTTTTATAACGAAAAGGTAGTTTGAAGCTCTCCCCCCTGGCTTCATGGTTGTCTATAGAGAGGGGAGGGGTGGAGGGAGATGAGGCACCAAAACAGGACAACAAAGAGTTAATTTACAGCTACATCACCGGGCTATCTCCTCTGAAGTCAGCACTGACCTCTCTGACCTCTGAATAGCGGTTTTTAAACAGGTCCCGTTATGTAATCCTTTGTTCTCTGCTGGCAACTAATCTCCCTCCTTCCCCCTCCCCTCTCCATAGATTACACAGGGCCGACTGATGTAAATAAGTCAAGATTTCCTGATAATGAGCAGTGGATGAGAGAGAGGAGGGGGGGGGGGCCTGGGGAAAGTCTTTTTGAATGCAGATAATGGCATATTTGCCTAATAAACCTAATTACAAAGTTTCTTAAAATCGGCTGGACAATTGATTTCTGCAAAAAAATAATAATAAATAAATAAAATGAAATGACAGTGACACTTTAAGGACAGCGCATTGATAATTGTCCCATGTAATAGGGCCCTTACGTGGAGCCCCTTGGGTGTGGTCACATACGTTGTGTGTGAATGGACCGGTGTTACACCAATCATTGTGTTATGTCTGGTGTTAACCCTTAGTGTGATGGACGTTTAGCGGGGCCTGGATAGCAGTGATGGTAACTCACTGCATCGGGCCCCTCGCTGGTCTTTGCCGATGCTAGGTAATCGGATATCTGGCAGATCCTGCGGTTCCTAACGAAGCTGGATGTGCGCCAGGCCGTCATGGCTGCCTCCTCTGGCTTCTGCTGAAATTTATGTCCCTGGTGAAAGAGTTAATTGAATTAGCAGCCGGCGTGTGTGAGCGTGTCGCTGCCTATATGGAGGAGGTCACAGGGGTATATGACACGCACTCCCCTGATAGATACCCAGAGACTCATCTGCTTCCACCATACTGCTCACACGCTGCTCTCCTATCTTGCATGTCGCAGCAAAATCTGCATTTCTTGCATTGATCACAAAAGTCGATTTAGATCATTTCATAGCAGTGGGGCTGGTTTACCCCGACTGGTGGGTGTAGGCTACACGATGACCTAAAGCGATTCTGTAAGGGGATTTATGCTGCATGATATCACTGAGGAATACAGGAGTCCTGGGACAAGTGGGAGCCCTGTAACCCCACCCACTTAGTGTCAATCACTGTGTGGGGGCGGGGTCAGCTGTAAAAATCATATAAACCTATATAGATCACAGATGTACGCTTCTCTCCTATCTTACCAGACGATAATTATATATAATAGCGAATTATATAATAATTAGCAAAATGTTTTTTTCTTTCAGCTGCTATATGTCCTGCAGGAAGTGGTGTATTCTCTCCAGTCTGACACAGTGCTCTCTGCTGCCACCTCTGTCCATGTCAGGAACTGTCCAGAGCAGGAGAGGTTTTCTATGGGGATTTGCTGCTGCTCTGGACAGTTCCTGACATGGACAGAGGTGGCAGCAGAGAGCACTGTGTCAGACTGGAGAGAATACACCACTTCCTACAGGACATACAGCAGCTAATAAGTACTGGAAGACTGGAGCTTTTTACATAGAAGTAAATTATAAATTTGACATCAGTTGATTTATGTGTTTTGATCCTTTTTTTGTTTTTTTATATATATAATGGAAGTCAATGGCAAAATGGACGCACACAAATGCATCAGCTCTTCCATCCTGCAAAAAACTGATAGAATGGTAGTATGAACCCGGCCTCCCTCCATTAATTTCTGTTCGGCCGTCTTTTAGTTTAGAATTTTTGGCTTTTCCAGACGGTCAAATCTGTTGCTGTTCTGTGTCCGGATTGTCAGAGAACAGCTTGAGGCCGTGTTCACACAACTTCCAACAGTCTTTATTTGGTACTCAAAATAATGACCGTTTAACATGCTTCGGCCTCCATCATTGCAATGACGACCATTATTTAAAGGGGATCTCCGGGTAGGAGGGCTTTTTATCACTCTGTCCGGGGAGGGTGTTGGTTCCAGTGCTGGACCGTGCATCGCGCAGCTCCCGGACGCTTCCTGGTCTATGACACATATGTTTTAGCCCACTCAGCCATTCAGTGGCAGAGGTGGGACCGTGCGCTGGAACTTGGGAGGTAAGTGGACGTCATTGCTTTCATCCGCCTGTTCCCCAGCTATAGTAAAAAAAAAGCCCCTCCACCTGGAGTACCCCTTTAAATTTAGGGTGAATGATGGCCGCTTTCATCTTCCTTTTGGGTGGGGCTTTTTTTTTTTTTTTTTTTTAAAGGTCCATAGAATTTTGTTGAAAATATGATGAAAGAACTGAGTGAGACAGAGCAGCCTGCACTATATGGGAAGAGACACAGAGCAGCCTGCACTATATGGGAAGAGACACAGAGCAGCCTGCACTATATGGGAAGAGACACAGAGCAGCCTGCACTATATGGGAAGAGACACAGAGCAGCCTGCACTATATGGGAAGAGACACAGAGCAGCCTGCACTATATGGGAAGAGACTGAGAGATACAGAGCAGCCTGCACTATATGGGAAGAGACTGAGAGATACAGAGCAGCCTGCACTATATGGGAAGAGACTGAGAGATACAGAGCAGCCTGCACTATATGGGAAGAGACACAGAGCCGCCTGCACTATATGGGAAGAGACTGAGAGATACAGAGCAGCCTGCACTATATGGGAAGAGACTGAGAGATACAGAGCAGTCTGCACTATATGGGAAGAGACACAGAGCAGCCTGCACTATATGGGAAGAGACTGAGAGATACAGAGCAGTCTGCACTATATGGAAGAGACACAGAGCAGCCTGCACTATATGGGAAGAGACTGAGAGATACAGAGCAGTCTGCACTATATGGGAAGAGACACAGAGCAGCCTGCACTATATGGGAAGAGACTGAGAGATACAGAGCAGCCTGCACTATATGGGAAGAGACTGAGAGATACAGAGCAGCCTGCACTATATGGGAAGAGACTGAGAGATACAGAGCAGCCTGCACTATATGTGAAGAGACTGAGAGATACAGAGCAGCCTGCACTATATGGGAAGAGACTGAGGAGGATACAGAGCAGCCTGCACTATATGGGAAGAGACTGAGAGATACAGAGCAGCCTGCACTATATGGGAAGAGACTGAGAGATACAGAGCAGCCTGCACTATATGGGAAGAGACTGAGAGATACAGAGCAGCCTGCACTATATGGGAAGAGACACAGAGCAGCCTGCACTATATGGGAAGAGACACAGAGCAGCCTGCACTATATGGGAAGAGACTGAGAGATACAGAGCAGCCTGCGCTATATGGGAAGAGACACAGAGCAGCCTGCACTATATGGGAAGAGACACAGAGCAGCCTGCACTATATGGGAAGAGACACAGAGCAGCCTGCACTATATGGGAAGAGACACAGAGCAGCCTGCGCTATATGGGAAGAGACTGAGAGATACAGAGCAGCCTGCACTATATGGGAAGAGACTGAGAGATACAGAGCAGCCTGCACTATATGGGAAGAGATACAGAGCAGCCTGCACTATATGGGAAGAGACTGAGAGATACAGAGCAGCCTGCACTATATGGGAAGAGACTGAGAGATACAGAGCAGCCTGCACTATATGGGAAGAGACTGAGAGATACAGAGCAGCCTACGCTATATGGGAAGAGACTGAGAGATACAGAGCAGCCTGCGCTATATGGGAAGAGACTGAGAGATACAGAGCAGCCTGCGCTATATGGGAAGAGACTGAGAGATACAGAGCACCTGCGCTATATGGGAAGAGACTGAGAGATACAGAGCAGCCTGCACTATATGGGAAGAGACTGAGAGATACAGAGCAGCCTGCGCTATATGGGAAGAGACTGAGAGATACAGAGCAGCCTGCACTATATGGGAAGAGACACAGAGCAGCCTGCACTATATGGAAGAGACTGAGAGATACAGAGCAGCCTGCGCTATATGGGAAGAGACTGAGAGATACAGAGCAGCCTGCACTATATGGGAAAGAGACTGAGAGATACAGAGCAGCCTGCGCTATATGGGAAAGAGACTGAGAGATACAGAGCAGCCTTGCGCTATATGGGAAGAGACTGAGAGATACAGAGCAGCCTGCGCTATATAGCGAAGAGACTGAGAGATACAGAGCAGCCTGCGCTATATGGGAAAGAGACTGAGAGATACAGAGCAAGCCTGCGCTATATGGGAAGAGACTGAGAGATACAGAGCAGCCTGCGCTATGTGGGAAGAGACACAGAGCAGCCTGCACTATATGGGAAGAGACTGAGAGATACAGAGCAGCCTGCACTATATGGGAAGAGACTGAGCGATACAGAGCAGCCTGCACTATATGGGAAGAGACTGAGAGATACAGAGCAGCCTGCACTATATGGGAAGAGACTGAGAGATACAGAGCAGCCTGCACTATATGGGAAGAGACTGAGAGATACAGAGCAGCCTGCACTATATGGGAAGAGACTGAGAGATACAGAACAGCCTGCACTATATGGGAAGAGACTGAGAGATACAGAGCAGCCTGCGCTATATGGGAAGAGATACAGAGCAGCCTGCACTATATGGGAAGAGACTGAGAGATACAGAGCAGCCTGCGCTATGTGGGAAGAGATACAGAGCAGCCTGCACTATATGGGAAGAGACTGAGAGATACAGAGCAGCCTGCGCTATATGGGAAGAGACTGAGAGATACAGATCAGCCTGCGCTATATGGGAAGAGACTGAGAGATACAGAGCAGCCTGCACTATATGGGAAGAGACACAGAGCAGCCTGCACTATATGGGAAGAGACTGAGAGATACAGAGCAGCCTGCACTATATGGGAAGAGACTGAGCGATACAGAGCAGCCTGCACTATATGGGAAGAGACTGAGAGATACAGAGCAGCCTGCAGCTATATGGGAAGAGGACTGAGAGATACAGAGCAGCCTGCGCTATATGGGAAGAGACTGAGAGATACAGAGCAAGCCTGCGCTATATTGGGAAGAGACTGAGAGATACAGAGCAGCCTGCGCTATAGTGGGAAGAGACTGAGAGATACAGAGCAGCTGCACTATATGGGAAGAGACTGAGAGATACAGAGCAGCCTGCACTATATGGGAAGAGACTGAGAGATACAGAGCAGCCTGCAGCTATATGGGAAGAGACTGAGAGATACAGAGCAGCCTGCACTATATGGGAAGAGACTGAGAGAATACAGAGCAGCCTGCACTATATGGGAAGAAGACTGAGAGATACAGAGCAGCCTGCACTCATATGGGAAGAGACTGAGAGATACAGAGCAGCCTGCATCTATGGGAAAGAGACTGAGAGATACAGAGCAGCCTGCACTATATGGGAAAGACTGAGAGATACAGAGCAGCCTGCCTATTAGGGAAGAGACTGAGAGATACAGAGCAGCCTGCGCTATATGGGAAGAGACTGATAGATACAGAGCAGCCTGCGCTATATGGGAAGAGACTGAGGAGATACAGAGCAGCCTGCGCTATATGGAAGAGACTGAGAGATACAGAGCAGCCTGCGCTATATGGTAAGAGACTGAGAGATACAGAGCAGCCTGCACTATATGGGAAGAGACTGAGAGATACAGATCAGCCTGCACTATATGGAAGAGACTGAGAGATACAGATCAGCCTGCGCTATATGGGAAGAGACTGAGAGATACAGAGCAGCCTGCACTATATGGGAGAGACATGAGAGATACCAGAGCAGCCTGCACTATATGGGAAGAGACTGAGAGATACAGAGCAGCCTGCACTATATGGGAAGAGACTGAGAGATACAGAGCATCCTGCAGCTATATGGGAAAGAGACTGGAGAGATACAGAGCAGCCTGCACTATATGGGAAGAGACTGAGAGATACAGAGCAGCCTGCACTATATGGGAAGAGACTGAGAGATACAGAGCAGCCTGCACTATATGGGAAGAGACTGAGAGATACAGAGCAGCCTGCACTATATGGGAAGAGACTGAGAGATACAGAGCAGCCTGCACTATATGGGAAGAGACTGAGAGATACAGAGCAGCCTGCACTATATGGGAAGAGACTGAGAGATACAGAGCAGCCTGCACTATATGGGAAGAGACTGAGAGATACAGAGCAGCCTGCGCTATATGGGAAGAGACTGAGAGATACAGAGCAGCCTGCGCTATATGGGAAGAGACTGAGAGATACAGATCAGCCTGCACTATATGGGAAGAGACTGAGAGATACAGATCAGCCTGCGCTATATGGGAAGAGACTGAGAGATACAGAGCAGCCTGCACTATATGGGAAGAGACTGAGAGATACAGAGCAGCCTGCACTATATGGGAAGAGACTGAGAGATACAGAGCAGCCTGCACTATATGGGAAGAGACTGAGAGATACAGAGCAGCCTGCACTATATGGGAAGAGACTGAGAGATACAGAGCAGCCTGCGCTATATGGGAAGAGACTGAGAGATACAGAGCAGCCTGCACTATATGGGAAGAGACTGAGAGATACAGAGCAGCCTGCGCTATATGGGAAGAGACTGAGAGATACAGAGCAGCCTGCACTATATGGGAAGAGACTGAGAGATACAGATCAGCCTGCACTATATGGGAAGAGACTGAGAGATACAGATCAGCCTGCGCTATATGGGAAGAGACTGAGAGATACAGAGCAGCCTGCACTATATGGGAAGAGACTGAGAGATACAGAGCAGCCTGCGCTATATGGGAAGAGACTGAGAGATACAGAGCAGCCTGCGCTATATGGGAAGAGACTGAGAGATACAGAGCAGCCTGCGCTATATGGGAAGAGACTGAGAGATACAGAGCAGCCTGCACTATATGGGAAGAGACTGAGAGATACAGAGCAGCCTGCACTATATGGGAAGAGACTGAGAGATACAGAGCAGCCTGCGCTATATGGGAAGAGACTGAGAGATACAGAGCAGCCTACACTATATGGGAAGAGACTGAGAGAAACAGAGCAGCCTGCACTATATGGGAAGAGACACAGAGCAGCCTGCACTATATGGGAAGAGACTGAGAGATACAGAGCAGCCTGCGCTATATGGGAAGAGACTGAGAGACACAGAGCAGCCTGCACTATATGGGAAGAGACACAGAGCAGCCTGCACTATATGGGAAGAGACTGAGAGATACAGAGCAGCCTGCGCTATATGGGAAGAGACTGAGAGATACAGAGCAGCCTGCGCTATATGGGAAGAGACTGAGAGATACAGAGCAGCCTGCACTATATGGGAAGAGACTGAGAGATACAGAGCAGCCTGCGCTATATGGGAAGAGACTGAGAGATACAGAGCAGCCTGCACTATATGGGAAGAGACTGAGAGATACAGAGCAGCCTGCGCTATATGGGAAGAGACTGAGAGATACAGAGCAGCCTGCACTATATGGGAAGAGACACAGAGCAGCCTGCACTATATGGGAAGAGACTGAGAGATACAGAGCAGCCTGCGCTATATGGGAAGAGACTGAGAGATACAGAGCAGCCTGCACTATATGGGAAGAGACTGAGAGATACAGAGCAGCCTGCGCTATATGGGAAGAGACTGAGAGATACAGAGCAGCCTGCGCTATATGGGAAGAGACTGAGAGATACAGAGCAGCCTGCGCTATATGCGAAGAGACTGAGAGATACAGAGCAGCCTGCGCTATATGGGAAGAGACTGAGAGATACAGAGCAGCCTGCGCTATATGGGAAGAGACTGAGAGATACAGAGCAGCCTGCGCTATATGGGAAGAGACTGAGAGATACAGAGCAGCCTGCACTATATGGGAAGAGACTGAGAGATACAGATCAGCCTGCACTATATGGGAAGAGACTGAGAGATACAGATCAGCCTGCGCTATATGGGAAGAGACTGAGAGATACAGATCAGCCTGCGCTATATGGGAAGAGACTGAGAGATACAGAGCAGCCTGCACTATATGGGAAGAGACTGAGAGATACAGAGCAGCCTGCGCTATATGGGAAGAGACTGAGAGATACAGAGCAGCCTGCACTATATGGGAAGAGACTGAGAGATACAGAGCAGCCTGCACTATATGGGAAGAGACTGAGAGATACAGAGCAGCCTGCGCTATATGGGAAGAGACTGAGAGATACAGAGCAGCCTACACTATATGGGAAGAGACTGAGAGATACAGAGCAGCCTGCACTATATGGGAAGAGACACAGAGCAGCCTGCACTATATGGGAAGAGACTGAGAGATACAGAGCAGCCTGCGCTATATGGGAAGAGACTGAGAGACACAGAGCAGCCTGCACTATATGGGAAGAGACTGAGAGACACAGAGCAGCCTGCACTATATGGGAAGAGACTGAGAGATACAGAGCAGCCTGCACTATATGGGAAGAGACACAGAGCAGCCTGCACTATATGGGAAGAGACACAGAGCAGCCTGCACTATATGGGAAGAGACACAGAGCAGCCTGCACTATATGGGAAGAGACACAGAGCAGCCTGCACTATATGGGAAGAGACACAGAGCAGCCTGCACTATATGGGAAGAGACACAGAGCAGCCTGCACTATATGGGAAGAGACTGAGAGATACAGAGCAGCCTGCGCTATATGGGAAGAGACTGAGAGATACAGAGCAGCCTGCACTATATGGGAAGAGACTGAGAGATACAGAGCAGCCTGCACTATATGGGAAGAGACTGAGAGATACAGAGCAGCCTGCACTATATGGGAAGAGACTGAGAGATACAGAGCAGCCTGCACTATATGGGAAGAGACACAGAGCAGCCTGCACTATATGGGAAGAGACTGAGAGATACAGAGCAGCCTGCACTATATGGGAAGAGACTGAGAGATACAGAGCAGCCTGCACTATATGGGAAGAGACTGAGAGATACAGAGCAGCCTGCGCTATATGGGAAGAGACTAAGAGATACAGAGCAGCCTGCGCTATATGGGAAGAGACTGAGAGATACAGAGCAGCCTGCGCTATATGGGAAGAGACTGAGAGATACAGAGCAGCCTGCGCTATATGGGAAGAGACTGAGAGATACAGAGCAGCCTACACTATATGGGAAGAGACTGAGAGATACAGAGCAGCCTGCGCTATATGGGAAGAGACTGAAAGATACAGAGCAGCCTGCGCTATATGGGAAGAGACTGAGAGATACAGAGCAGCCTGCACTATATGGGAAGAGACTGAGAGATACAGAGCAGCCTGCGCTATATGGGAAGAGACTGAGAGATACAGAGCAGCCTGCACTATATGGGAAGAGACTGAGAGATACAGGCAGGCCTGCACTATAAATGGGAAGATGACTGAGAGATACGAGAGCAGCCTGCACTATAGTGGAAGAGACTGAGAAGATACAGAAGCAGGCCTGCCACTATATGGGAAAGAGACTGAGAGATACAGAGCAAGCTTCAGACTATATGGGAAGAGGACCGAGAGATACAGAGCAGCCTGTACACTATATGGGAAAGTAGCTGAGAGAATACCGAGCAGCCTGCACTAGATGTGAAGAGACGGAGAGATACAGAGCAAGCCTGCACTATATGGGAAGATGACTGAGAGATAGCAGAGCACCTGCACTAAAAAAATATGGGAAAGACTGAGAGATACAGAGCAGCCTGCTCTATATGGGAAGAGACTGAGAGATACAGAGGCAGCCTGCGCTATATGGGTAAAGACTGAGAGATACAGAGTCAGCCTTGCACTATATGGAAGAGACTGAGAGATACAGATCAGCCTGCTCTATATGGGGAGAGACTGAGAGATACAGAGCACCTGCCACTATAATGGGAAGAGACTGAGAGATACAGAGCAGCCTGCACTATATGGGAAAGAGACTGAGAGATACAGAGCAGTCTGCACTATATGGGAAGAGACTGAGAGATACAGAGCAGCCTGCACTATATGGGAAAGAGACTGAGAGATACAGAGCAGCCTGCGCTATATGGGAAGAGACTGAGAGATACAGAGCAGCCTGCACTATATGGGAAGAGACTGAGAGATACAGAGCAGCCTGCGCTATATGGGAGAGACTGAGAGATACAGAGCAGCCTGCACTATATGGGAAGAGACTGAGAGATACAGATCAGCCTTGCACTATATGGGAAGAGAGCTGAGAGATACAGATCAGCCTGCGCTATATGGGAAGAGACTGAGAGATTACAGAGCAGCCTGCACTATATGGGAAGAGACTGAGAGATACAGAGCAGCCTGCGCTATATGGGAAGAGACTGAGAGATACAGAGCAGCCTGCAGCTATATGGGAAGAGACTGAGAGATACAGAGCAGCCTGCGCTATATGGGAAGAGACTGAGAGATACAGAGCAGCCTGCACTATATGGGAAGAGACTGAGAGATACAGAGCAGCCTGCACTATATGGGAAGAGACTGAGAGATACAGAGCAGCCTGCGCTATATGGGAAGAGACTGAGAGATACAGAGCAGCCTACACTATATGGGAAGAGACTGAGAGATACAGAGCAGCCTGCACTATATGGGAAGAGACACAGAGCAGCCTGCACTATATGGGAAGAGACTGAGAGATACAGAGCAGCCTGCGCTATATGGGAAGAGACTGAGAGACACAGAGCAGCCTGCACTATATGGGAAGAGACACAGAGCAGCCTGCACTATATGGGAAGAGACTGAGAGATACAGAGCAGCCTGCGCTATATGGGAAGAGACTGAGAGATACAGAGCAGCCTGCGCTATATGGGAAGAGACTGAGAGATACAGAGCAGCCTGCACTATATGGGAAGAGAATGAGAGATACAGAGCAGCCTGCGCTATAGGGGAAGAGACTGAGAGATACAGAGCAGCCTGCACTATATGGGAAGAGACTGAGAGATACAGAGCAGCCTGCGCTATATGGGAAGAGACTGAGAGATACAGAGCAGCCTGCACTATATGGGAAGAGACACAGAGCAGCCTGCACTATATGGGAAGAGACTGAGAGATACAGAGCAGCCTGCGCTATATGGGAAGAGACTGAGAGATACAGAGCAGCCTGCACTATATGGGAAGAGACTGAGAGATACAGAGCAGCCTGCGCTATATGGGAAGAGACTGAGAGATACAGAGCAGCCTGCGCTATATGGGAAGAGACTGAGAGATACAGAGCAGCCTGCGCTATATGCGAAGAGACTGAGAGATACAGAGCAGCCTGCGCTATATGGGAAGAGACTGAGAGATACAGAGCAGCCTGCGCTATATGGGAAGAGACTGAGAGATACAGAGCAGCCTGCGCTATATGGGAAGAGACTGAGAGATACAGAGCAGCCTGCACTATATGGGAAGAGACTGAGAGATACAGAGCAGCCTGCACTATATGGGAAGAGACTGAGAGATACAGATCAGCCTGCGCTATATGGGAAGAGACTGAGAGATACAGATCAGCCTGCGCTATATGGGAAGAGACTGAGAGATACAGAGCAGCCTGCACTATATGGGAAGAGACTGAGAGATACAGAGCAGCCTGCGCTATATGGGAAGAGACTGAGAGATACAGAGCAGCCTGCACTATATGGGAAGAGACTGAGAGATACAGAGCAGCCTGCACTATATGGGAAGAGACTGAGAGATACAGAGCAGCCTGCGCTATATGGGAAGAGACTGAGAGATACAGAGCAGCCTACACTATATGGGAAGAGACTGAGAGATACAGAGCAGCCTGCACTATATGGGAAGAGACACAGAGCAGCCTGCACTATATGGGAAGAGACTGAGAGATACAGAGCAGCCTGCGCTATATGGGAAGAGACTGAGAGACACAGAGCAGCCTGCACTATATGGGAAGAGACTGAGAGACCACAGAGCAGCCTGCACTATATGGGAAGAGACTGAGAGATACAGAGCAGGCCTGCACTATATGGGAAGAGACACAGAGCAGCCTGCACTATATGGAGAAGAGACACAGAGCAGCCTGCACTATATGGGGAAGAGACACAGAGCAGGCCTGCACTATATGGGAAGGACACAGAGCAGCCTGCACTATATGGGAAGGAGACACAGAGCAGCCTGCACTATATGGGAAGAGACACGAGAGCAGCCTCACCAGTATGGAAGAGACTGAGAGAATACAGAGCAGCCCTGCGCTATATGGGAAGAGACTGAGAGATACAGAGCACGCCTGCACTAGTATGGGAAGAGCACTGAGAAGATACAGAGCAGCCTGCAACTATATGGGAAGAGACTGAGAGATACAGAGCAGCCTGCACTATGATGGGAAGAGACTGAGAGATACAGAGCAGCCTGCAAACTATATGGGAAGAAGACACAGAGCAGCCTGCACTATATGGGAAGAAGACTGAGAGATACAGAGCACAGCCTGCACTATATGGGAAGAGACTGAGAGATACAGAGCAGCCTGCGCTATATGGGAAGAGACTGAGAGATACAGAGCAGCCTGCACTATATGGGAAGAGACTGAGAGATACAGAGCAGCCTGCACTATATGGGAAGAGACTGAGAGATACAGAGCAGCCTGCACTATATGGGAAGAGACTGAGAGATACAGAGCAGCCTGCGCTATATGGGAAGAGACTGAGAGATACAGAGCAGCCTGCACTATATGGGAAGAGACTGAGAGATACAGAGCAGCCTGCACTATATGGGAAGAGACTGAGCGATACAGAGCAGCCTGCACTATATGGGAAGAGACTGAGAGATACAGAGCAGCCTGCACTATATGGGAAGAGACTGAGAGATACAGAGCAGCCTGCACTATATGGGAAGAGACTGAGAGATACAGAGCAGCCTGCACTATATGGGAAGAGACTGAGAGATACAGAGCAGCCTGCACTATATGGGAAGAGACTGAGAGATACAGAGCAGCCTGCACTATATGGGAAGAGACTGAGAGATACAGAACAGCCTGCACTATATGGGAAGAGACTGAGAGATACAGAGCAGCCTGCGCTATGTGGGAAGAGATACAGAGCAGCCTGCACTATATGGGAAGAGACTGAGAGATACAGAGCAGCCTGCGCTATATGGGAAGAGACTGAGAGATACAGAGCAGCCTGCGCTATGTGGGAAGAGATACAGAGCAGCCTGCACTATATGGGAAGAGACTGAGAGATACAGAGCAGCCTGCACTATATGGGAAGAGACTGAGAGATACAGAGCAGCCTGCACTATATGGGAAGAGACTGAGAGATACAGAGCAGCCTGCACTATATGGGAAGAGACTGAGAGATACAGAGCAGCCTGCACTATATGGGAAGAGACTGAGAGATACAGAGCAGCCTGCACTATATGGGAAGAGACACAGAGCAGCCTGCACTATATGGGAAGAGACTGAGAGATACAGAGCAGCCTGCACTATATGGAAGAGACTGAGCGATACAGAGCAGCCTGCACTATATGGAAGAGACTGAGAGATACAGAGCAGCCTGCACTATATGGGAAGAGACTGAGAGATACAGAGCAGCCTGCACTCTATGGAAGAGACTGAGAGATACAGAGCAGCCTGCACTATATGGGAAGAGACTGAAGAGATACAGAGCAGCCTGCACTATATGGGAAGAGACTGAGAGATACAGAGCAGCCTGCGCTATATGGGAAGAGACTAAGAGATACAGAGCAGCCTGCGCTATATGGGAAGAGACTGAGAGATACAGAGCAGCCTGCGCCTATATGGGAAGAGACTGAGAGATACAGAGCAGCCTGCGCTATATGGGAAGAGACTGAGAGATACAGAGCAGCCTACCCTATATGGGAATGAGACTGAGAGATACAGAGCAGCCTGCGCTATATGGTGAAGAGACTGAAAGATACAGAGCAGCCTGCGCTAATATGGGAAGAGACTGAGAGAACAGAGCAGCCTGCACTATATGGGAAGAGACTGAGAGATACAGAGCAGCCTGCACTATATGGGAAGAGACTGAGAGATACAGAGCAGCCTGCACTATATGGGAAGAGACTGAGAGATACAGAGCAGCCGCACTATATGGGAAGAGACTGAGAGATACAGAGCAGCCTGCACTATATGGGATGAGACTGAGAGATACAGAGCAGCCTGCAGCTATATGGGAAGAGACTGAGAGATACAGAGCAGCCTGCGCTATATGGGAAGAGACTGAGAGATACAGATCAGCCTGCACTATATGGGAAGAGACTGAGAGATACAGATCAGCCTGCAGCTATATGGGAAGAGACTGAGAGATACAGAGCAGCCTGCACTATATGGGAAGAGACTGAGAGATACAGAGCAGCCTGCACTATATGGGAAGAGACTGAGAGATACAGAGCAGCCTGCACTATATGGGAAGAGACTGAGAGATACAGAGCAGCCTGCACTATATGGGAAGAGACTGAGAGATACAGAGCAGCCTGCACTATATGGGAAGAGACTGAGAGATACAGAGCAGCCTGCACTATATGGGAAGAGACTGAGAGATACAGAGCAGCCTGCACTATATGGGAAGAGACTGAGAGATACAGAGCAGCCTGCACTATATGGGAAGAGACTGAGAGATACAGATCAGCCTGCACTATATGGGAAGAGACTGAGAGATACAGAGCAGCCTGCGCTATATGGGAAGAGACTGAGAGATACAGAGCAGCCTGCACTATATGGGAAGAGACTGAGAGATACAGAGCAGCCTGCGCTATATGGGAAGAGACTGAGAGATACAGAGCAGCCTGCACTATATGGGAAGAGACTGAGAGATACAGATCAGCCTGCACTATATGGGAAGAGACTGAGAGATACAGATCAGCCTGCGCTATATGGGAAGAGACTGAGAGATACAGAGCAGCCTGCGCTATATGGGAAGAGACTGAGAGATACAGAGCAGCCTGCGCTATATGGGAAGAGACTGAGAGATACAGAGCAGCCTGCGCTATATGGGAAGAGACTGAGAGATACAGAGCAGCCTGCGCTATATGGGAAGAGACTGAGAGATACAGAGCAGCCTGCACTATATGGGAAGAGACTGAGAGATACAGAGCAGCCTGCACTATATGGGAAGAGACTGAGAGATACAGAGCAGCCTGCGCTATATGGGAAGAGACTGAGAGATACAGAGCAGCCTACACTATATGGGAAGAGACTGAGAGATACAGAGCAGCCTGCACTATATGGGAAGAGACACAGAGCAGCCTGCACTATATGGGAAGAGACTGAGAGATACAGAGCAGCCTGCGCTATATGGGAAGAGACTGAGAGACACAGAGCAGCCTGCACTATATGGGAAGAGACACAGAGCAGCCTGCACTATATGGGAAGAGACTGAGAGATACAGAGCAGCCTGCGCTATATGGGAAGAGACTGAGAGATACAGAGCAGCCTGCGCTATATGGGAAGAGACTGAGAGATACAGAGCAGCCTGCACTATATGGGAAGAGACTGAGAGATACAGAGCAGCCTGCGCTATATGGGAAGAGACTGAGAGATACAGAGCAGCCTGCGCTATATGGGAAGAGACTGAGAGATACAGAGCAGCCTGCACTATATGGGAAGAGACACAGAGCAGCCTGCACTATATGGGAAGAGACTGAGAGATACAGAGCAGCCTGCGCTATATGGGAAGAGACTGAGAGATACAGAGCAGCCTGCACTATATGGGAAGAGACTGAGAGATACAGAGCAGCCTGCGCTATATGGGAAGAGACTGAGAGATACAGAGCAGCCTGCGCTATATGGGAAGAGACTGAGAGATACAGAGCAGCCTGCGCTATATGGGAAGAGACTGAGAGATACAGAGCAGCCTGCACTATATGGGAAGAGACTGAGAGATACAGAGCAGCCTGCGCTATATGGGAAGAGACTGAGAGATACAGAGCAGCCTGCGCTATATGGGAAGAGACTGAGAGATACAGAGCAGCCTGCACTATATGGGAAGAGACTGAGAGATACAGATCAGCCTGCACTATATGGGAAGAGACTGAGAGATACAGATCAGCCTGCGCTATATGGGAAGAGACTGAGAGATACAGATCAGCCTGCGCTATATGGGAAGAGACTGAGAGATACAGAGCAGCCTGCACTATATGGGAAGAGACTGAGAGATACAGAGCAGCCTGCACTATATGGGAAGAGACTGAGAGATACAGAGCAGCCTGCACTATATGGGAAGAGACACAGAGCAGCCTGCACTATATGGGAAGAGACTGAGAGATACAGAGCAGCCTGCACTATATGGGAAGAGACTGAGAGATACAGAGCAGCCTGCACTATATGGGAAGAGACTGAGAGATACAGAGCAGCCTGCACTATATGGGAAGAGACTGAGAGATACAGAGCAGCCTGCGCTATATGGGAAGAGACTGAGAGATACAGAGCAGCCTACACTATATGGGAAGAGACTGAGAGATACAGAGCAGCCTGCACTATATGGGAAGAGACACAGAGCAGCCTGCACTATATGGGAAGAGACTGAGAGATACAGAGCAGCCTGCGCTATATGGGAAGAGACTGAGAGACACAGAGCAGCCTGCACTATATGGGAAGAGACTGAGAGACACAGAGCAGCCTGCACTATATGGGAAGAGACTGAGAGATACAGAGCAGCCTGCACTATATGGGAAGAGACACAGAGCAGCCTGCACTATATGGGAAGAGACACAGAGCAGCCTGCACTATATGGGAAGAGACACAGAGCAGCCTGCGCTATATGGGAAGAGACTGAGAGATACAGAGCAGCCTGCGCTATATGGGAAGAGACTGAGAGATACAGAGCAGCCTGCGCTATATGGGAAGAGACTGAGAGATACAGAGCAGCCTGCGCTATATGGGAAGAGACTGAGAGATACAGAGCAGCCTGCGCTATATGGGAAGAGACTGAGAGATGCAGAGCAGCCTGCACTATATGGCAGGAGGCGGCTGCAGAAGAGGAACTAAGCAAAATATTTAATAGCGTCCTATAGGGGAAAAATGTTTTAAAGGGCAACTCTAGCTGAAATAAATTCTTTTATATTTGCCAAAGATTTGCATTTTACCAAAAATACCAAGTCTTCCAATACTTATCAGCTGCTGTTTATCCTGCAGAATATGGTGTATTCTCTCCAGTGTGGAGAGCAGGAGAGGTTTTCTATGGGGATTTGCTGCTGCTCTGGACAGTTCCTGACATGGACAGAGGTGGCAGCAGAGAGCACTGTGTCAGACTGGAGAGAATACACCACTTCCTGCAGGACATACAGCAGCTGACAAATACTGGAAGACTGGAGATTTTTATTTGGAAGTAAATTACAAATCTGGCAATTTCTGGGACCAACTGATTTGAAAGAATTTTTTTGTTGTTGCAGGAGTTCCCCTTTAATGCGCCATATAGCGCTCATAATAAGGTGTCCGTAGCCTTCAGAATGTCAGCCGATGCTACAGCATGTATCCTATACGTCCCTCCATTCTATAGTGTTAGTAATCCCCCGTCCCCTTTGGCTATAGATGTTGTATGTATTGGAGGGTTTGTACTATAACAGCGCAGGACGTTTCCCTCCGTTCATTGTCGCTTTGGAGAGTTTAAAGGGTCGATGAATAGATCTGCGGCACCTCGGACAAACCCCTTATTATCCTCGGCTCACTCTATTATTTGCTGTTGCCGCCGGATAGCTGGCAGCAGGGGGGCTGGCACCGGCGGAGCGTGAAGCTGCTGCCAGCTCAGGAATAGAAAAGCAGATGGCAAACTCGCGCCTATTTTTAGATGCCGCCAAGCTTGGCAGCTCCTTTATCAAGCGGCGGCTGCCATTAACTCTCTCACTGCCAGCGCTGCCCCAGCCAGAAGCTGAGGTGGCTGCACACTTTGCTTAGTCAGAGAAAAAAATTTTTTTTTTAAATTTACAAGTCTACAGAAATGCTGCAGGGTAAAGGCGTCCACCGCTGCCTGCCGAACCAGCCGCGCATCCCCTCACCATCCCCTCATTCCCTGCCGGTGATATGACAGCTCAGAATGGAGCTGCCACCGCCGCTGCCTGCAGATCCAGCCGCCCTTGTTTGTATTAGAAAAGCTGGGACCAAATAGTGACATTTTTTCCTCCTCTTAGAAATCCACACATCAGCTGGGTGCGCTCCCTCCGCTGCTACGAGGTATTGTTCGGAGACACGCCGCTGCCATGGCAACTTGGGCACACTGAATTTTAATTAGCACGGCCACCGAGGTCTGCCACCAGAAGGGAATGTTATCTCGCAGCTGTCGACGCGTCTTTCACCTTCTCATAGGGTGTAAAGGTCCCTTTACATTGTGTGTGAGCAACGGCCAGTCGTCAGTCAGAAGCCGCATTATCCCCCATGTAACATTCCGACACATCGCATCGCTCCAAACCTTCCCCGGCCGTGCATAGAGAACTCCAACCCTTCGCCGGCCGTGCATAGAGAACTCCAAACCTTCGCCGGCCGTGGATAGAGAACTCCAAACTTTCCCTGGCCGTGCATAGAGAACTCCAAACCTTCCCCGGCCGTGCATAGAGAACTCCAAACCTTCCCCGGCCGTGCATAGAGAACTCCAAACCTTCCCCGGCCGTGCATAGAGAACTCCAAACCTTCCCCGGCCATGGATAGAGAACTCCAAACCTTCCCCGGCCGTGCATAGAGAACACCAAACCTTCGCCGGCCGTGCATAGAGAACTCCAAACCTTCCCCGGCCGTGCATAGAGAACTCCAAACCTTCCCCGGCCGTGCATAGAGAACTCCAAACCGTCCCCGGCCGTGCATAGAGAACTCCAAACCTTCCCCGGCCGTGCATAGAGAACTCCAAACCTTCCCCGGCCGTGCATAGAGAACTCCAAACCTTCCCCGGCCGTGCATAGAGAACTCCAAACCTTCCCCGGCCGTGCATAGAGAACTCCAAACCTTCCCCGGCCGTGCATAGAGAACTCCAAACCTTCGCCGGCCGTGCATAGAGAACTCCAAACCTTCCCCGACCGTGCATAGAGAACTCCAGACTTCCCCGGCCGTGAAAGGTCCCTTTACATTGTGTGTGAGCAACGGCCAGTCGTCAGTCAGAAGCCGCATTATCCCCCATGTAACATTCCGACACATCGCATCGCTCCAAACCTTCCCCGGCCGTGCATAGAGAACTCCAAACCTTCCCCGGCCGTGCATAGAGAACTCCAAACCTTCCCCGGCCGTGCATAGAGAACTCCAAACCTTCCCCGGCCGTGCATAGAGAACTCCAAACCTTCCCCAGCCGTGCATAGAGAACTCCAAACCTTCGCCGGCCGTGCATAGAGAACTCCAAACCTTCCCCGACCGTGCATAGAGAACTCCAGACTTCCCCGGCCGTGCATAGAGAACTCCAAACCTTCCCCGGCCGTGCATAGAGAACTCCAAACCTTCCCCGGCCATGCATAGAGAACTCCAAACCTTCCCCGGACGTGCATAGAGAACTCCAAACCTTCCCCGGCCGTGCATAGAGAACTCCAAACCTTCCCCGGCCGTGCATAGAGAACTCCAGACTTCCCCGGCCGTGCATAGAGAACTTCAGACTTCCCCGGCCGTGCATAGAGAACTCCAGACCTTCCCCGGCCGTGCATAGAGAACTTCAGACTTCCCCGGCCGTGCATAGAGAACTCCAAACTAGGGATGGTCCAAACCGAGTTCGTACGGAGTTCGTACGAACCCGAACCATCCGCAATGATTACTGCTGTCTGCCTGCTCCGTGCGGATCCAGCGGGAGGAACGCCTGGAAAACTGGGATACAGCCATAGCCATAGGCTGTATCCCAGTTTTCCAGGCTGTCCTCCCTCTGTATCCGCCCGCTGCACGGAGCGGGCAGACAGCGGTAATCCGATGCCGAGTGTTCGGGTTCAGCCGAACCCCAACCTCGGCAGGTTCGGACCATCCCTACTCCAAACCTTCCCCGGCCGTGCATAGAGAACTCCAAACATAGTGGTTGAGCGGATCTGTCAGAATGTTCAGCAACGTTCTCCAAACCTGAACAGTCTGTGCGTGATTCCCGGCATCTACAGAAGATGGAGGCCGCCCTAGTGAGTCCCGGAAAGCCTGGAGATCCATCTTCTGCAGCCACCGGGAATGGAATGCAGAGCCTCCTGGTGTGGATAACGTTGCCGTAACCGAACATTTTGATAGATCTGCACGACATTGGGCATAAACATTTGCTACAAGCTGAAAAGAACGCGATGCCGACTAGATTTACCATAGTTTTATTCTCAGAAAAGGATGAAGCCAAGGAGAAGCGCAAATCATATCAGTGAGCAGCGTAATGCCTTAATGTTGGTTGTTACTTATCTTTATCGATAAGTACTTATAAGTTACTTATATTTATCGATTTGGGGGGGGCAGAGTAACCTTATGGGATCTGTTTAAAGTGACAACAACCAATATGGCTGACCTTCTGTAAATAGTTCCTTGTTTTTCCAAAAATAAGCTCTACCCTGAAATAAAGTGATTTTTTTTTCAAATCAACTAATGCAAAAAAAGTGCCAGAAATTTGTAATTTACCTCAATATAAAAAACAAATCTGCAGTCTTCCAGTACTTATCAGCTGCTGTATGTCCTGTAGGAAGTGGTGTATTCTTTCCAGTCTGACACAGTGCTCTCTGCTGCCACCTCTGTCCATGTCAGGAACTGTCCACAACAGTGCTGACAACATGGGGGTTGTTCATGGGAAAAAATAAACCCTGTGTTTCTGCAGTCTGTTTTATTGTATACATTTTATGGTGTGTGGGGGGGGGAGGAGCTTTTGTCTGAATCTGTTTTTCCATTGGCTTCCATTATAAACAACAAAAAAAAAAAAAAACAGATCAATGTTAATGCGTTTTTTTTTTTTTTTTTTTTACTGTACGTAAAAACAAATACTTTTCATGTACTGCAATAACGCATTGTGATCCCGGCCTTAGTCGTCTGTATCGCGGGTCTGTTGCCTTATTCACACGATGAGTTCAGAGCCGCTCTTTTTACTTTGTGATCGCTGAAATCTGGTCTGTAATTCTGTAATTACATTCACAGTATCCGGATAGGCCTCACAATGTCCGGCTCGTTCACACTCGGGGTCTAGATGATACGCCTAGGGCCATACTGACTTCTCTCTGCCACCAGTTAATTTGCATCGCCAGAGCGCCCCTTAAAAGAGAAGTCCCATGGAATAAAAAGAGAAAAAAGCCGGAATGCTCGGGGGGTAGCGGGAACATAATAAACAATGTATACTTACCTGTCCTCACGCCTCCGCAGCACCTCCTCCGGGTGAGACCTCATTTTGTCACTTAGTTTATTATGTCCCGCACCCCCGCCTTCCATTTTTTTATGTTTTTCCATTTCATTGGACTTCTCTATTAGAGATGTAGCAGCACGGCTCCAGGTGTGTAGATTGTAGGGCGCCCGGTATACGGGGGGCAGCCGCTCCTTCACTGCAACAACTACAAATTGCCCAGAAATCACAACAATCCGCTTGCTGTACATCTTGTATATTGTGACCGGTCGGGGGCAGCAGCTCCGGTAACATTTTGCTGACCCTGCCGCTCGGCGTGAGGCTGTCACTGCCATTGATGCCACCGTTATTAGGCTGGTGATTAATTGATGAGGCCGCCCATTGTTCCTGGCTGCTGACATATGGCTTAATGAAGCGGCACTGCCTCCGGGCATCGGATTCCGCAATAGTTTTGTAAAAATAACTGAAAAGAGCAAAAAAAAATACAATACGAGACTATTTGTAAAATTAAGGAATGAAACAATCTATATATGCATATATATATATATATATATATATATATATATATGTTTGCTGGTTCTATCGCCCCCCTTCCCGCCCTTTGTGTCCAGATGAGGGGGAGCGAGCTGCAGGGATCTGCTTATGAAATATGAATGCTCCACCATGGAGGGATTAAACTTCAGAATCCACATGACTCTGCGTGATGCTTAAGGTGTAAATGAGAAGTCAGCAGGTGCCCCCCCCCCCCCCCCCCGGGAGGACCGTCCCTCCGGCCTCTAATTACCAGGAACATTGGCAGATCAGTAGCTGGGGGGGCTCTGGGCCGGGGGCTCTGCAAGCCGCTTTATATAATACAATATAATTGTCTTAAAGGGGAAAAAAAGCCTAATAGAGAGGGAGTCCTGGGTGGTCTAAAGGACGATGATGAGGTGATGCCCATAGGAGGTGATGCCCATAGCACCGCTGTCCGCTCATAGAGATGGCTATCCGCACAGGCATTGCAAGTGGGGATAAAACTAAAATCCCAGCATGCTCTGCCGGCTGTAACAGCAAGAGTTTGAGTCACATGTTCTTGTCCACACTTTTTATTGTTTTTTCTTTCCTTTTTGACAAATGACTACATTAGATCCAGGGTAAATAAAATAATTTTATACAACTTAAAGGGGCATTCCAGCGAAAATCATTTTCATTTTTTTTTCTTCAAATCAACTGGGCTCAGAAAGTTATACAGATTTTTTATTTGCTTCTATTTAAAAATCTCCAGTCTTCCAGTACTTATCAGCTGCTGTATGTCCTGCCGGAAGTGGTGTATTCTCTCCAGTCTGACACAGTGCTCTCTGCTGCCACCTCTGTCCATGTCAGGAACTGCCCAGAGTAGGAGAGGTTTTCTATGGGGATTTGCTGCTGCTCTGGACAGTTCCTGACATGGACAGAGGTGGCAGCAGAGAGCACTGTGTCACATTGGAGAGAATGCACCACTTCCTGCAGGACATACAGCAGCCAATAAGTACTGGAAGACGAGATTTTTTAATAGAAGTAAATTATAAACCTCTGGCACTTGCTGGAACCAGTTGATTTGAAAGAATAAAAAAAATTGATGAACAACCCCTTTAACCATTAAAATCAGAATCAGGGCTGATGTGCACATTTAAAAGAGACAGAGGTTCTACCTGCTGAGAGATGAGTATATGATGCCTGGTCCTGCATGTAAAGGGGGGGGGGCACTTGTGTACGAGCCGTTTCCTCATCTCCCAGTCACTGTAAGGCTGGCTCATACATAAGCTGGCCATATACATTGCATTAAAGTGGGTCAAACCCAACAATTGTGTAGGATCAGCTGATCTTCCATTGTGTATGTTTTGGCAGATTGGATTTCAACAGGTTTGATCCTTTTCGGGGGATTAACCCCCACCTGGGCGGTCTGACCATGGTGTCTTCCCTGTCCACATTCAGAATACATGATAAAGTCATTGTGTATGTGTATGAGAGGATAGCCGTCACACTTATATGGCAGCTTTAGAATGAAGCCGCAGAACCTCCCGTCAGTGCCTGGTACTGGAGCCTCCTGTCGGTGCCTGGTACTGGATCCTCCCATTGGTGTCCTGTACTGGAGCCTCCCATTGGTGTCCTGTACTGGAGCCTCCCGTCTGTGCCTGGTACTGGAGCTTCCTGTCGGTGCCTGGTACTGGATCCTCCCATTGGTGTCCTGTACTGGAGCCTCCCATCTGTGCCTGGTACTGGAGTCTCCCGTCGGTGCCTGGTCCTGGAGCCTCCTGTCGGTGTCCGGTACATGAGCCTCTCGTCTGTGCCTAATACTGGAGCTCCCGTCGGTTCCTGGTACTTGAGCTCCCGTCACTGCCTGGTACTGGAGCCTCCCGTCACTGCCTGGTACTGGAGCCTCCTGTCGGTGCCCGGTACGTGAGCCTCTCGTCTGTGCCTAATACTGGAGCCTCCTGTCGGTGCCCGGTACGTGAGCCTCTCGTCTGTGTCTAATATTGGAGCCTCCCGTCGGTTCCTGGTACTTGAGCTCCCGTCACTGCCTGTTACTGGAGCCTCCCGTCGGTGCCTGGTACTGGAGCCTCCTGTCGGTGCCCGGTACGTGAGCCTCTCGTCTGTGCCTAATACTGGAGCTCCCGTCGGTTCCTGGTACTTGAGCTCCCGTCGGTTCCTGGTACTTGAGCTCCCGTCGGTGCCTGGTACTGGAGCCTCCTGTTGGTGCTTGGCCCTTGAGCCTCCCGTCGGTTCCTGTTACTTGAGCTCCCGTCGGTGCCTGGTACTTGAGCTCCCGTCACTGCCTGGTACTGGAGCCTCTGTCAGTGTCCTCACATATCGGCAGCAGTGGATGGGAAGTGTTGTATAATCTCTCAGTCTCCTTGGTTTCCTAAGTGTCTCATTAGCTGTTATGGGCGAGACGGACGGATTCCTCCCCAGGATCGGTTATGACAATAGTTCACACCAGTAATTTATTGTGATGGTTGACGTCCCCGTAAATAATAGTTCAGTGCACAAGATGGCTTCCTCCGCTAGACTAGTGACAGCGACCCTGGAAAGAAGTGACAGAAAGCCTATGTTAGCTGACAGAACCAGGAGACGTTAGCCAGACAAGTACTAAGGCGATACATCCAGCTCCCTCCGAGAACGGCCATGAAGCTCCTTAGTGCAAATAATTGTCACTTTCTACAGGGAACGATGTCTGAAGCCGAGATGGTAAAGAGGAAACAATATCTCATTGCATCAACGTGCAGCCATCTCAGCCTGAAAGTGCATCACTTGCCGTACTACCTCCGAGTGGCCGCCTCTCCCATCACTCACCATTGCTCTTTTTATATTATTTCAGTTATTTGGGTTTTTCCCCGCCCGCACTCTTAGGCTAAGTTCACACAATTTAGTTTTTCAATTAATAATGACTGTTGTCGCAACGGCCGTTATTAAATGAAAAAATACACTGCATTGATCTCAATGGAATTCTGGCCAGAGTGTAAACACATAGGGGGAGATTTATCAAAGAGTGTAAAATTTAGACTGGTGCAAACTACCCACAGCAACCAATCACAGCTCAGCTTTAGGCAGTGCTGAACGGAAAGCCGAGCTGTGATTGGTTGCTGTGGGCAGTTTGCACCAGTCAAAATTTTACACCCTTTGATAAATCTCCCCCATAGTATACACTCTGGCCAGGATTTCTTGCAGCCTCAGAAAAAATATGACATGTCAGTTTTGTGTAGCCACCATTCATTGAATAGCAGCCACACAAGACTGACAGAGCAGACAATGTAAAGTGTGGCTCCGGCCGCACTTTACATTGTCGGCTATGGTGATTTAGAACGCAGGTACATCCGAATGTAATATATACACTACTGTTCAAAAGTTTGGGGTCACATTGAAATGTCCTTATTTTTGAAGGAAAAGCACTGTACTTTTCAATGAAGATAACTTTAAACTAGTCCTAACTTTAAACAAATCCACTCTATACATTGCTAATGTGGTAACTGACTATTCTAGCTGAAAATGTCTGGTTTTTGGTGCAATATCTACATAGGTGTATAGAGGCCCATTTCCAGCAACTATCACTCCAGTCGTCTAATGGTACAATGTGTTTGCTCATTGGCTCAGAAGGCTAATTGATGATTAGAAAACCCTTGTGCAATCATGTTCACACATCTGAAAACAGTCTAGCTCGTTACAGAAGCTACAAAACTGACCTTCCTTTGAGCAGATTGTGTTTCTGGAGCATCACATTTGTGGGGTCAATTAAACGCTCAAAATGGCCAGAAAAAGAGAACTTTCATCTGAAACTCCACAGTCTATTCTTGTTCTTAGAAATGAAGGCTATTCCATGCGAGAAATTGCTAAGAAAATGAAGATTTCCTACAACGGTGTGTACTACTCCCATCAGAGGACAGCACAAACAGGCTCTAACCAGAGTAGAAAAAGAAGTGGGATGCCGTGTTGCACAACTAAGCAAGAAGATAAGCACATTAGAGTCTTTAGTTTGAGAAACAGACGCCTCACAGGTCCCCAACTGGCATCTTCATTACATAGTACCCGCAAAACACCAGTGTCACCATCTACAGTGAAGAGGCGGCTGCTGGATTTTGGCCTTCAGGGCAGAGTGGCAAAGAAAAATCCATATCTGAGACTGGCCAATAAAAGAAAAAGATTAAGATGGGCAAAAGAACAGAGACATTGGACAGAGGAAGACTGGAAAAAAGTGTTGTGGACGGATGAATCCAAGTTTGAGGTGTTTGGATGACAAAGAAGAAGGTTTGTGAGACGCAGAAGAAATGAGAAGATGCTGGAAGAATGCCTGACGCCATCTGTTATACATGGTGGAGGTCATGTGATGGTCTGGGGTTGGTGCTGGTAAGGTGGGAGATTTGTACAGGGTAAAAGAGATTGTGGATAAGGAAGGCTATCACTCTGCACCGCCATGCCATACCCAGTGGGCAGCGCTTGGTTGGAGCCAATTTCATCCTACAACAGGACAATGACCCTAAACACCTCCAAATTGTGCAAGAACTATTTCCAGCAGAAGCAGCAGCTGGTATTCTATCATAGGTAATGGAGTGGCCAGCGCAGTCACCAGATCACCACCCCATTGTGGGAGCAGCTGGACCGTATGGTACGCCAGAAGTGCCCATCCAACCAATCCAACTTGTGGGAGCTGCTTCTAGAAGCGTAGGGGGCAATTTCTCCAGCTTACCCCAACAGCTAGAATGCCAAAGGTGGGCAATGCTGGAATTGCTGCAAAAGGAGGATTCTGGGACGGAAGCAAAGTGTGATGGAAGAACAATGTTATTTCTCATACAAATCAGTATTTCTAACCTTGTCAATGTCTTGTCTCTATTTTCTATTCATCTCACAACGTGCGGTGGTGAAGAAGTGGGACTATTCATGGAAAACACGAAATTGTTTGGGTGACCCCAAATTTTTGAACGGTAGTGTGTATACACCCGAATGTTATATATATACACACACACCCGAATGTAATATACACCTGAATGCACCCACATTCCAAATCAAAAGAAGTGAGCTTTATCTGGCCGTCACTGCTGTAACGGCTGGGATGAACTTCACAGACAGCGGCCGTTCTTTGACATGGCCGTATCACAGAACAGCCACTGTCTTTCTAAGTGTTAACCCGGCCATATAATGTAGGTAAGAACTGTGGCTCCTGGATATCCATGGCCAGAAGTGGGTAATAATTTTATGGCGCTCTGCTGCTTTCCTGTAGCTGGATTTCTCCCCGTTTCCGTGTTTTTTTGCCCCATGCTGTGGCGGTAACGGGCCGGGTTTTTCATACTTGATGCAATAGGGACGGATTCATTACTTCTTCTGTGCTATTATTGGAAGCATTGAGTTTAACAGGTTTATAATTTTACGGCTCGCTTCTATCCTCCATGTAAATGCTTTAAAGAGATATTTTGTTTTGGAAAAGTTTCTTAAAGGGGACGTTCACTTTGCACAATCCCCTTTTGTTAGCTGGCTCTTCTAACAATCATCTGATCCTTTGATCTCCAGCAATTATCAAAGGGGTAGTTCATAAAAAAAAATCTTTCGAAACAATTGGTGCCAGAGATTTCTGATTTACTTATATTAAAACATCCCCAGTCTTCCAGTACTTATAAGCTGCTGCATGTCCTGTCCAGTCTGACACAGTGCTCCTTGCTGCCCCCTCTGTCCATGTTTTCTATGGGGATTTGCTGCTGCTCTGGACAGTTCCTGACATGGACAGAGGTGGCAGCAGAGAGCACTGTGTCAGACTGGAGAGAATACATCACTTCCTGCAGGACATAAAGCAGACGATAAGTACTGGAAGACTGGAGATTTTTACATAGAAGTAATTTACAAATCACTATAACTTTCTGACACCAGTTGATTTGAAAGAACTTAAAGTTCCCCTTTACATAGTCACTGTTTTAATAAACATTGCAATTTACATCAATAGTAGAAGTGGAATGTAAGAAACTTTGTAATATATCTTATTAGACAAACACTCTTCTGTTGTCGTGCGTTTTCTCTCCCTGATACATAAGCAGATTGCGGCTCCTGCCCAGTATTGCTTCCTGTATTAGTGCTGATGGCCCCCGGCGATTCCCTTTAAATTATGATGGAATCGCTGCAGTCATAAAATGTGACATTTCTAGAAGACGTCCCAGACGCTTCTCAATGGAGTCAATGAAGGTGTCGCTTCTCTTCTCTTCCCTCGCTTCACAGAGTACAAGATAATTCATCCAAGGCCGCTGGGTATTGCTGGAGAATATAAGACGCTAACCGCTGTGCCTTCTGTTGTCTCCCCAGGATTCTGCCCAAGAGAGCGTCATCAAAAGAGACATCAACCGCACCTTCCCCGCTCACGATTACTTCAAGGACACAGACGGCGATGGACAAGTCTCTCTGTACAGGATCTGTAAGGTGAGCCAGGGTCAGGGGTCAGAGGTCCCAGGTGACGTCTTATCTGAACTATACCATTGACCGAGGGAGTTTCAACTCTTGAGCGAAACGCCCGAAAACCAACTCATTGACTTCTCACTGGAGAATCCACTGACCTTGGCATATTCCCCTTATATCTATACAACACCCAGGGGAGCTGTTCCTGTATGATTGTGAACTCCCATCAGGTATATAACAGATGTCTGCATAGCCGGGTTTAAAGGGGTTGTTTACAAAAATACATTTGTTTCAAATCAGCTGGTGCAAGAAAGTGCCAACTATTTGTTATATACGTTTATTAAAAAGTCTCCAGTCTTCCAGTACTTATCCGTTGCTGTATGTCCTGCAGGAAGTGGTGTATTTTCTCCAGTCTGACACAGTGCTCTCTGCTGCCACCTCTGTCCATGTCAGGAACTGTCCAGAGCAGGAGAGGTTTCTATGGGATTTTGCTGCTGCTCTGGACAGTTCCTGACATGGACAGAGGTGGCAGCAGAGAGCACTGTGTCAGACTGGAGAGAATACACCACTTCCTGCAGGACATACAGCAGCTGATAAGACTGGAGATGTTTTAATAGAAATAAATTACAAATCTCTGGCACTTTCTGACACCAGTTTGTTTGAAAGAAAAACAGCAAAAAAACAAAACACAACAACATAAAAGGATAATAGAAAAAAAACTGCCAGTGACCACTATGCCAGGTATGGACTATGTTAGGGCGGCTCAGGGGCAAATTACTGGGAATTTTTAAGTTCAGTTTTTGTAGGAAAGTAATAATTCAGGAGATGTATAGATTACTGCGTGTCTGATGTGAATGAGCACCAGTACCAGACACATACTATGGCCGTGTACACCGCTGTATTGGGAGGGAGGAGGCCATTATTTTCTGTGCAGCCCCCTCCTATCAGTGGTCGTAGGCAACTAGTATGCTATCCCTTAAAGGGATTTTCCCACCAACAACACTCATCACCTGTCTGCTGAGGTGTCTGAGTATTGAGGTCCAGTAGGGGGAACCTAAGCAGGTGAATGGATGTGTGGTTGAATTTGTTGCTGCTCTGTGGACCTGATGCCGAGTAGAGGCGCAATAGAGCAGGAGGGGTGGGGGGGGGGGGGGGGGGGGTCAAACTCCGGCCTCCAGCTGCTGCAAAATTACATTTCCCATCATGCCTGGAGAGCTGGAGCTTTCCCTGTCCGGGCATTGTGGGTTTATAACGGCTGGAGGCCGGAGTTTGACACCTGTACTATAGAGCATTAATGGGGGATGTGAGACCCGTCCTCTGCTTATCTAGTTTGAACCCGACTTATCTTACTATTGAACAAGCTGTAATGCCTTTCATCCTGAGCCTCCTGGTTCATGCATGCAGTGCAGAGCGGCTCATAAACAGCGATGCTGTGTTTACTAATTGTTGTAGGTGAATGTAGTTAGTTGCTGTGCTAGGATTATATCTCATGTCTCTCCAGATGCCGTCTGTCAGTACATGGGCAGTGCACCTGATGGCAGTGACGGAGCAGTTGGTATTGTGTATATGCAGAGTGCAGTGTGTGTGTATGCCGTGTGTGTATGCAGAGTGCAGTGTGTGTGTATGCTGTGTGTATATGCAGAGTGCAGTGTGTGTGTATGCCGTGTGTATATGCAGAGTGCAGTGTGTGTGTGTGTATGCAGAGTGCAGTGTGTGTGTATGTATGTATGCAGAGTGCAGTGTGTGTATATGCAGAGTGCAGTGTGTGTGTATGCCGTGTGTATATGCAGAGTGCAGTGTGTGTGTATGCCGTGTGTGTATGCAGAGTGCTATGTGTGTGTATGCCGTGTGTATATGCAGAGTGCAGTGTGTGTGTATATGCCGTGTGTGTATGCAGAGTGCAGTGTGTGTGTGTGTATGCCGTGTGTATATGCAGAGTGCAGTGTGTGTGTGTATGTATGCAGAGTGCAGTGTGCGTACGCCGTGTGTATATGCAGAGTGCAGTGTGTGTGTACGCCGTGTGTATATGCAGAGTGCAGTGTGTGTGTATGCCGTGTATATGCAGAGTGCAGTGTGTGTGTGTGTGTGTATGCAGAGTGCAGTGTGTGTGTGTATGCAGAGTGCAGTGTGTGTGTACGCCGTGTGTATATGCAGAGTGCAGTGTGTGTGTATGTATGCAGAGAGCAGTGTGTGTGTATGCCGTGTATTTGCAGAGTGCAGTGTGTGTATGCCGTGTGTACACTCACCGGCCACTTTATTAGGTACACCTGTCCAACTGCACGTTACCACTTAATTTCTAATCAGCCAATCACATGGCGCCAACTCAGTGCATTTAGGCATGTAGACATGGTCAAGACAATCTCCTGCAGTTCAAACCGAGCATCAGTATGGGAAGAAAGGTGATTTGAGGCCTTTGAACGTGGCATGGTTGTTGGTGCCAGAAGGGCTGGTCTGAGTATTTCAGAAACTGCTGATCTACTGGGATTTTCACGCACAACCATCTCTAGGGTTTACAGAGAATGGTCCGAAAAAGAAAAACCATCCAGTGAGCGGCAGTTCTGTGGGCGGAAATGCCTTGTTGATGCCAGAGGTCAGAGGAGAATGGGCAGACTGGTTCGAGCTGATAGAAAGGCAACAGTGACTCAAATAGCCAACCGTTACAGCCAAGGTAGGCAGAAGAGCATCTCTGAACACACAGTACACAGTATGGGCTACAGCAGCAGAAGACCACACCGGGGGCCACTCCGCTCAGCTAAGAACAGGAAACTGAGGCTACAATTTGCACAAGCTCATCGAAATTGGACAGTAGAAGATTGGAAAAACGTTGCCTGGTCTGATGAGTCTCGATTTCTGCTGCGACATTCGGATGGTAGGGTCAGAATTTGGCGTCAACAACATGAAAGCATGGATCCATCCTGCCTTGTATCAACGGTTCAGGCTGGTGGTGGTGGTGTCATGGTGTGGGGAATATTTTCTTGGCACTCTTTGGGCCCCTTGGTACCAATTGAGCATGGTTGCAACGCCACAGCCTACCTGAGTATTGTTGCTGACCATGTCCATCCCTTTATGACCACAATGGACCCAACATCTGATGGCGACTTTCAGCAGGATAATGCGCCATGTCATAAAGCTAGAATCATCTCAGACTGGTTTCTTGAACATGACAATGAGGTCACTGTACTCCAATGGCCTCCACAGTCACCAGATCTCAATCCAATAGAGCATCTTTGGGATGTGGTGGAACGGGAGATTGGCATCATGGATGTGCAGCCGACAAATCTGCGGCAACTGTGTGATGTCATCATGTCACTATGGACCAAAATCTCTGAGGAAGCTTCCAGCACCTTGTTGTATCTATGCCACCAAGAATTGAGGCAGTTCTAAAGGCAAAAGGGGGTCCAACCCGTTACTAGCATGGTGTACCTAATAAAGTGGCCGGTGAGTGTATATGCAGAGTGCAGTGTGTGTGTGTGTATGCAGAGTGCAGTGTGTGTATGCAGAGTGCAGTGTGTGTGTGTATGCAGAGTGCAGTGTGTGTGTATGCCATGTGTATATGCAGAGTGCAGTGTGTGTATGCCGTATGTATATGCAAAGTGCAGTGTGCGTGTATTCCGTGTGTATATGCAGAGATTACTGTGTCGTACATTGTGTGTATGTGGTGTGCATTGTGTGTATGTGGTGTGCATTGTGTGTATGTGGTGTGCATTGTGTGGTTGGTACAGGTGCGCTCCTAAGTGGAGGATAGAAGTCTTTACTCCTGCAGTCTGATCCCTCTCCTTGCTGTCTCTGTGTGGCAGCGGCTCAGCCCTCTGTGTGGTGGTGGCAGCGGCTCAGCCCTCTGTGTGGTGGTGGCGGCGGCTCAGCCCTCTGTGTTCTCTGCTTCTTCTGCAGGCATACTCCTTATACGATGAGGATATCGGCTATTGTCAGGGCCAAAGCTTCCTGGCTGCGGTGCTGCTGCTTCATGTGAGTAACAGGCAGTGTGATTCATCCAGCGGGGGAGGCTCCCAGCATCTACAGGGGAAGGAAGACTGGAAACACTGAGACATTGCCCAGGATTTAACTCTTAGCATGCTGCACCCCTGGTACTCCATGCCAGGATGACACCACCTGATAGCGTCTGTTGTATCCTATTGTGTCTGTCCATCAATATATCTATCTATCTATCTGCTATCTATCTATCTATCTATCTATCTATCTATCTATCTATCTATCTATCTATCTCCTATCTATCTATCTATCTATCTATCTATCATCTATCCATATCAATACTTTGTCAGACTGGAAAGAATACACCACTTCCTGCAGCACATACAGCAGCTGATAAATACTTGAAGACTGGAGATTTTTATATAAAAAGTAATTTACAAATCTATATAACTTTCTGACACCATTTGGTATTTAAACTCTATATTTCTCTGGAGTTCCCCTCTAACTGCATGTGACGGAGGGCTGTCAGGAACCCACTGAGTGACATCTATTTATACTGTTCCAGGGACCCCCCATGTTATATGTATATACACACAAATCTTACACTATACAGACAGGAGTTGCCTTTGCTGCCTGTGTCCCCCTGTATAGCGACAGGTTTTCTCTTCTTTATTATTGCTCTATGATGTGAGTTGCTGTCAGGGTGGCTGACGGAGTGCACGGAGAGGCTACGCCGGAGAGGCTACGCCGGAGAGGCTATGCCGGAGAGGCTACGCCGGAGAGGCTACACCGGAGAGGCTACGCCGGAGAGGCTATGCCGGAGAGGCTACGCCGGAGAGGCTACACCGGAGAGGCTACGCCGGAGAGGCTACACCGGAGAGGCTACGCCGGAGAGGCTACACCGGAGAGGCTGCCCCTGCGTTTAGCACATCCTGAATGTTCCTTTATTTCTATTCAGGTTCTTTCTAGAAGCAGTGAGTTTCTGTAGAATACAATGAGCTGTGCAGACAGCGAGTATACAGGCGAGAGACTCGGCGCTGGCACCGCTGCCCTCTCCTTTTATTATTATTCCCCGGAATCTTTTCTTTACCGCTATTTAAGGAAATCATCATCTTTGCAAAAGTGTAAGAAGTCACTGGGATTAACTAGTTGTTTGCAGTGTTACGGGGCCCATATACCTTCAGTAGCTGTTTGGTCGCCTGTTCTCCCCCGTAGACTTCCATGTGTTCTCAGTGGGGAGAGGGGTAAAGGCTGCAGAGGCTTATGGGAAACATCCGGCACACCATCATACACATATGACCATAAGACTTTGCTCCTGTGTGGATGGGCTCCTTCAGGTTGGTTGTGTCTATATATATATATATATATATATATATATATATATATATATATATATATATATATATGTAGATAATGGGAGCTCCGGACTCCCGGAGGAGGAGGATGGATTTTCGTATGACCCATGGTAAGCTGCACTGACACTTTTTGGTATATTTTTGTGCAGATGCCAGAAGAGCAGGCGTTCTGTGTCCTGGTCAGGATCATGTATGACTATCAGTTCAGAAACCTTTACAAGAATCACTTTGAAGATCTCCATTGCAAGTTTTTCCAGCTGGAGCGTCTGCTGCAGGTGAGTGGCCCATCCAGAGAGTCCGGCACGGAGAGAACAATGAAGCCTAGACATTTTCTTTGATGACTTTTAGTGCGGATGAAACACAAGTTTGGACACTGATACATTTCCATAACATCAGCACGTCCGTTCCTAACATACTGCAGCACAGAAAAGGTTAAAGAGCAGGACACACAACGTTCCAGCTTCATCGCTCCTGCTATGATGACCTATGACCTCCGTTCTCAGGCTACTCACAAGTAGAAAAGTGTGCGGGACGACTTGTGGGGCGGGGGTCACAAGTGCTGAAGCCAGGAAGCAGAAATGTCCATATGTCCTGCTCATGAACCCTTTCTGTGTTGCAGCATGTGAGTGAACTTATTGTCACTGCAGCTCATATTGGGTGAAGAAGCAGGACACAGGACTTCAGCTTCATCACTCCTCTGCATCAGATCAGTCCTGCAATTTAAAAAAAAAAGTCAAATCTGTGATTTTCTAAAAATAAACAACAAATGGTTAGTCCTGTAAGAGCAAATTAACTGAATTCGGCTGGGTTCAAACTACTTTTTTCACACTATCTGTTATTAAAACAAACGGAAAAAATGTATAAAGAAGCGGATGTATTTGTGCGCATCTGTTTTGATCCATTTTTACTTTGACTTCCATTATAAAATAAAATGGATCAAAATGTCTCAATTTTTGTTTAGCTTACACAAGAACTAGCCTGTATATGTGTGTGTATATATATATATATATATATATATATATATATATATATATATATATAATATGTGGATGTGCTGTGTGTGTGATATATATATATATATATATATATATATATATATATATATATTTCATTAGCAATGTCCGTGCAGCCTTTGTCTTAACTGTAAGATAATAATCTTTATACTTTACCTGTCCAGGCTCCCCGGTGTCCTTAAATCTTGTTCCCACCACCACTTTTAAAATCGTTCTCTGAAATGATAGGCTGCTCGACCAATCACTGTCAAGACAGGACAGTGCTGCGGCCAGTGGTTGGCTGAGCAGCCTGTCACTTGAGATCAGCTCAGAAGTGTGAGCTGCAAGTAGCGGGCACAAGATTTAAGGACATTGAAGTAGCCTGGACAAGTAAGGTATAAAGTCTATTCTTTTCTTTCCAGGCCGGGCATCGCTATTACCCGCAGCAATGTTCAGCCGGCAGCCGATGATTTGTACGCTGGCTTAAACGATACAATTTTTCGTTTTCATCAGCTGATCGTTGTCTTTATTATACGGAGCAATAACCTGCTGATTCGGCAGATAATCGTTCCATGTAATAAATACTACTTATGTACGGATACCTGTCAGTCACTGAGTAGGGTGACCCAAACTTCACTAGAGTCTACAGTACAAGCCCAGGAGGTTGGTAAAATCATTAGATCTTTTATTCTAAACTTAATAAGTACCTTTCTAAGGATTCCCCATCATTTCCCTAACCACTTTTTGCCCACCAGAGACAATACCATTTGTGTGATAACCATGTGACCTTTTCAGCTTCTTCATGGGGTTGTCTCCAGTTTCTAGTGTTTGGGGATGCCTTTGATAACCATGTGACTTCCTTTTCAGTTTCTTTAGGGGGTTATCTGCACTTTCTATTTTTTGGGGATGGCCTTGATAACCATGTGACTTCCTTTTCAGCTTCTTCAGGGGGTTGTCTCCACTTTCTACTGTTTTGCAATGCCCTTAATAACCATGTGACTTCCTTTTCAGCTTCTTCAGGGGGTTGTCTCCACCTTCTACTTTTTGAGGATGCCCTTGATAACCATGTGACTTCCTTTTCAGCTCATTCTCCCTTAAATCCAATAATTTGTAAATCTCTTTATCTTGTTGGATAGGTTTTATTGTTATGACAATCCGTTACTTTGTATCTTTGTGATTTGTTTACCCCGGTGCTCTTCTTCTTCTCCAGGGGACGTTGAGATGATACTATGGCACCCTTGTAGTGTTTGCGTTCCTGGTGTTTGTATATAAAATATTTGTGTCTACACAGCGGGCGCACAGTCTCAGTAATGCTACTGTCAATATTACTCTAAACCTTTCCTTTAAAATAATGGCCATCTGTTTCCTCATCCTCCCATCCTGCATAATAAACAGCCTGGATGTCACTGTTGATATTTTCCGCCATGGATTTTTGTGAACGTTCTCAGTGTTTTATTCCCAGATTTCTTCATGTTGCTCGAGCCAAAAAAAAAATCTATCAGGCAGGGCGGCCAGGCTGCAGGGACCAGTTCTATCTATCAGGCAGGGCGGCCAGGCTGCAGGGACCAGTTCTATCTATCAGGCAGGGCGGCCAGGCTGCAGGGACCAGTTCTATCTATCAGGCAGGGCGGCCAGGCTGCAGGGACCACCTTACAGTTCTATCTATCAGGCAGGGCGGCCAGGCTGCAGGGACCACCTTACAGTTCTATCAGGCAGGGCGGCCAGGCTGCAGGGACCACCTTACAGTTCTATCAGGCAGGGCGGCCAGGCTGCAGGGACCAGTTCTATCTATCAGGCAGGGCGGCCAGGCTGCAGGGACCACCTTACAGTTCTATCTATCAGGCAGGGCGGCCAGGCTGCAGGGACCAGTTCTATCTATCAGGCAGGGCGGCCAGGCTGCAGGGACCATCTTACAGTTCTATCTATCAGGCAGGGCCGCCAGGCTGCAGGGACCATCTTACAGTTCTATCTGGCAGGGCGGCCAGGCTGCAGGGACCAGTTCTATCTATCAGGCAGGGCGGCCAGGCTGCAGGGACCAGTTCTATCTATCAGGCAGGGCGGCCAGGCTGCAGGGACCATCTTACAGTTCTGTCTATCAGGCAGGGCAGCCAGGCTGCAGGGACCATCTTACAGTTCTATCTGGCAGGGCGGCCAGGCTGCAGGGACCACCTTACAGTTCTATCTATCAGGCAGGGCGGCCAGGCTGCAGGGACCATCTTACAGTTCTATCAGGCAGGGCGGCCAGGCTGCAGGGACCACCTTACAGTTCTATCAGGCAGGGCGGCCAGGCTGCAGGGACCACCTTACAGTTCTATCTATCAGGCAGGGCGGCCAGGCTGCAGGGACCATCTTACAGTTCTATCAGGCAGGGCGGCCAGGCTGCAGGGACCACCTTACAGTTCTATCTATCAGGCAGGGCGGCCAGGCTGCAGGGACCATCTTACAGTTCTATCAGGCAGGGCGGCCAGGCTGCAGGGACCACCTTACAGTTCTATCAGGCAGGGCGGCCAGGCTGCAGGGACCACCTTACAGTTCTATCTATCAGGCAGGGCGGCCAGGCTGCAGGGACCATCTTACAGTTCTATCAGGCAGGGCGGCCAGGCTGCAGGGACCATCTTACAGTTCTATCTATCAGGCAGGGCGGCCAGGCTGCAGGGACCACCTTACAGTTCTATCTATCAGGCAAAGCAGCCAGGCTGCAGGGACCACCTTACAGTTCTATCTATCAGGCAGGGCGGCCAGGCTGCAGGGACCATCTTACAGTTATATCTATCAGGCAGGGCGGCCAGGCTGCAGGGACCATCTTACAGTTATATCTATCAGGCAGGGCGGCCAGGCTGCAGGGACCAGTTCTATCTATCAGGCAGGGCGGCCAGGCTGCAGGGACCACCTTACAGTTCTATCTATCAGGCAGGGCGGCCAGGCTGCAGGGACCATCTTACAGTTATATCTATCAGGCAGGGCGGCCAGGCTGCAGGGACCACCTAAAAGTTCTTTCTGCATTGGGCTCAGACAGGGCGTCCAGGCTCCAGGGACCATGCTGTGTGTTCCACTTTGCACTGTATATATATATCCCTCATGTGTGAATATTCTGGGTGTTAATCAGACTGGGGCGCCGGCTATAAGGTTACTGTATTGAGCGCCATGTTCCCCAACAAGAAGTTATGTAGAACGGGAATAATCTCCGGTCCTTCCACTTGTTGGTTGTTGTTTATTTTAACGTGTACCTGTCATATAAATGTCACAAATGATTATAAGAAACTCTGTAATAGGTTTTATTAAGCAAAAGAGTTTCCTTCTGTACACAATAAGCTGTACCCCCCTCACTTCACAGGGGGAAGGAAAATGTATCCAGTCTCCAAACTGCAGCTGCTTCTCTGCTCTCCCTGCTTACTCATCCCCCTCGGCCCCTCCCCCCTCTATAGGTTATAATGGACCCATCAGAACCCGTCTTCACTTTGCTCACTAATGCACAGATAAGGGGGGAGGTAGGAAAACAGCTTTTTAATAACAGAAAGAGGCTTTTTTGACTAATAAAACCTATTACAGATTTTATTTGAAATTGCTTATACTGTGGTTGTTGCTGCAAAAAAAAAAAAAAAGTAAAAAACAGATTACACTATAACACTACGTTGCTGTAGAGTCTCTGTGGGAATCTCTGGGGGTCTCTTGTGATATATATATATATATCACATCCTGACCTGATTATATATATATATATATATATATATATATATATATATATATATATATATATCTATCTATCTATCTATCTATCTATCAGGATGTGATAGTTTGTATGTCTGGGTGTAATTTTTCTCCTTTCCATCAGGATCAGCTGCCCGACCTTTACTCCCATTTTGTGTCTCTGAATCTGGAGGCCCACATGTACGCCTCGCAATGGTTCCTCAGCTTGTTCACAGCCAAGTTTCCACTCTTCATGGTCTTCCACATCATGGACCTTCTCCTCTGTGAGGTACAGACACTTTTAATGTAGTTTGATGTGATAGAGTATGAACCGAACTTTTGTGTCTGTTTTTGTTTCACATCTGTAACTAAAGGCCGATCTCCCGATGTCCGGATGTCACTGATCAGTCATGTGACCCGCGAGCTGCATCGCTGCTGGCCGCACATCACCTGTTTCTATGAAGCTGTGTGCAGCTAGCAAGGATGGTAACATTGAGCGTCTGCTGATCTCTGTCCTTTAAGGCTACGTTCACACACGTTGTAGTTTTATTGTTTTAACGCTATGAATGATGGTTGGACGACAAATAAACTATTAAAGGGATTGTTCGCGAGAAAAAAATTATTTCAAATCAGCTTGCGGCAGAAAGTTATATAGATTTGTAATTTACTTCTGTCAAAAAAAATCTCCAGTCTTCCAGTACTTATCAGCTGCTGTATGCCCTGCAGGAAGTGGTGTATTCTTTCCAGTCTGACAGTGCTGCCCTTCATTGCATTCACACAGTAAAACTCCAACGTGTGTGAACATAGCCTCCTACGGACCGATGTTCCAAGGATGGGGGCCCTAAGGCTGGGGTCACATCTGTGTTTTTCTCTCCTTTGTTATTTCAGTAGAACAATGAAAAGAATGACACCTGCAAATCACTGGCGCACCAGACGTAGCAATTACAATGAGAAATGAATGGGGTCACATTATCCCCCCCCCTATTGTATTAAAGGAAAACCAATCTGCTGATATGTCCCAACAGCACACGGGGCGCTGAGGACGAGGGGAAGTTTCTTACATTCATCCTCGCAGTTTGAAGTTTAAGGGGTTGTCTGGTAAAAATCCTTTTCTTTCAAATCAACTGGTGTTGGAAAGTTATATAGATTAGCAATTTACTTCTATTAAACATTCTTAGGTCTTCCCATACTTATTAGCTGCTGTATGTCCTGCAGGAAGTGTTGTTTTATTTTCAGTCTGACACAGTGCTCTCTGCTGCCACCTCTGGCCGAGACAGGAACTCTGTTTCGGCTTTATATGAATCCCCATAGAAAACCTCTCGTTTCTGGACAGTTCCTTTTTCGGCCAGAAATGTAAGCAGAGAGCACTGTGTTAGACTGAAAATACACCACTTCCTGCAGGACATACAGCAGCTAATAAGTATGAGAAGACTTAAGATTTTTTAATAGAAGTAAATTATAAATCTATATAACTTTCCAACACCAGTTGATTTGAAAGAAAAAGATTTTCGCTGGACAACCCCTTTAAATCACTACATTAATAAGGTGGTTGAGTGCCCAGGGGGCGGGACTACCCCCCTCTGCACCAATCCGCCCCAGCCAGTCTCTTCTAACTAATATCAATGGAGCAGGCTGGCCGGGAGGGGGCCAGATCGGTGCACTGTGGTTGGTAGTCCCACCCCCAGGGCACCACACCATCTTATTAGCGTAACAATTTAACATATCTGCAAGTTCCATTCATCCAGCCTAGTTTCCCTTTAAGCCCATAGCTTCAGCCCCAGAGACATCAGTGACGAGTCTCATTGAGAAGTCGCCATCTTGTCCATTGCATCTAAACAGAACAGTAATGCAACATTGTAAATGATTCCCATTTTTACATACAGTTCCTATGAAGACTTTTGTGTCTCCATGGTAACAGACTACAACCAAATGCCATTGGCTGAGTACTTGGCATCAGATTGTACAAAGTTTGTGAGTACTCTGTTACCATGGAGATGGATAGTTCTGCATGGGATCTGTATACACAGTTTTAATCAAGAATATTTACAGAACTATTTATTTTAGACACTTTGGGACGATGAAACAAAAAATCTTGGTTTTAAAACTTGTGTGACGATATACGACAGGTAGATGCCCTTCCTTCCTGTGGAGTCAGCTGCTCCCAGGGTATAAGATATGTTCTCTGCCGTATACAGTAGGAGCCGCGCATCCTCTGAGCTGGACACGCTGCAGCAGCGCCCTCTAGTGGTTGTTTGGAGGAATCACACTATGTTTTCGGTTTAGATTTTCAAGCAGATTTTTTTCTTTATTAATAATAATAATAATAATAATAATAATAATAATAATAATAATAATAATTTAGTTTAATTGGTTTCTGTTGAAATTTTAAAATAATCTTTAAACATCGAAAATAGATGAAAAAAAATAGAAGAAAAAAATTCTTTCAAATCAACTGGTGCCAGAAAGTGAGATTCTATTAAAGAATCTCCAGTCTTCCAGTATTTATCATATGCTGTATGTCCTGCAGGAAGTGGTGTAAATTACAAATCTCTGGCACTTTCTGGCATTACTGTAGTTGATTTAAAAAAAATTGGGAACTTCCTCTTTAATGTTTAAGTAAAAATAATAAATCCCAACAAAGTGTGAGGCAGGTGAGAGCGGTAGGGTCAGTCTGTGATGGAGGGGGCACTGTTCCTGGAAAAGATCTAAAGACCAGAGGAAGCCAAAAATAGGGAAAAAAAACGCAGCGCTCCGAGACTCGTGAACTAAAAAAAAAGCAGAAACAGAAACCTGTGTCAGTAATGGTGGGGGGCACCACCTAGATACCCGCACAGGGACCCCGGGGGCAGCTGAACACGCAGAGAAGCCATATACAATAGAAACAAGCTGCGTGTGATCATTGTATGATGAGACCTCCGAGCTGTCAGTGACCGGACACAGAACCTTCAGCCGTCTCCCCCTCCAACAAGGCAGCAGTCCAGGAGGTGGGGGTCCCCGATGGGTGGGATACTTACAGGGGTCTCTAAGAAGAGGCAGGGACGCCCGGGCAGTTATAATGCTTTTCTCATTATTACTTTCTTCCTCCTCTTAGGGTCTGACCGTCATCTTCCAAGTGGCGCTGGCTCTTTTAAAGGTAGGTAGCAATTACTAAGATGATGTGTATATAGTCCTGATGTAATAATGTGTCAGGTGGTGCAGTGCTGTCATCGTCCAGAAACTCCTGTCTAACTCATCACATGTGGGATTATGAGAAAAACATGGCTGCCTTCTTCCACAAGCGGCGCTGTTTGTGGGTAAATGCAGCCATGTTTTTGTAATGCCGGATAACCCCCTTTAAAGGGAAATTCCAGTGATTTTTATTTTTTTTTAAATCAACTGGTGTCAGAAAGTTATACAGATTTGTAATTTACTTATGTAATCTCCAGTCTTCCAGTACTTATCAGCTGCTGTATGTCCTGCAGGAAGTGGTGTAGTCTTTCCAGTCTGACACAGTGCTCTCTGCTGCCACCTCTGTCCATGTCAGGAACTGTCCACAACAGTGCTAACAACATGGGGGTTGTTCATGGGAAAAAATAAACCCTGTGTTTCTGCAGTCTGTTTTATTGTATACATTTTATGGTGTGGGGGGGGGGAGCTTTTGTCTGAATCTGTTTTTCCATTGGCTTCCATTATAAACAAACAAAAAAAAAAAAGAACAGATCAATGTTAATGCGTTTTTTTTTTTTTTTTACTGTACGTAAAAACAAATACTTTTCATGTACTGCAATAACGCATTGTGATCCCGGCCTTAGTCGTCTGTATCGCGGGTCTGTTGCCTTATTCACACGATGAGTTCAGAGCCGCTCTTTTTACTTTGTGATCGCTGAAATCTGGTCTGTAATTCTGTAATTACATTCACAGTATCCGGATAGGCCTCACAATGTCCGGCTCGTTCACACTCGGGGTCTAGATGATACGCCTAGGGCCATACTGACTTCTCTCTGCCACCAGTTAATTTGCATCGCCAGAGCGCCCCTTAAAAGAGAAGTCCCATGGAATAAAAAGAGAAAAAAGCCGGAATGCTCGGGGGGTAGCGGGAACATAATAAACAATGAAGGCAGCCTTATAACAGCTATACTTACTGTATCCAGGTCCAGTCTCCTGAAGGCTGCTATATAACAGCTATACTTACTTTATCCAGGTCCAGTCTCCTGAAGGCAGCTATATAACAGCTATACTTACTGTATCCAGGTCCAGTCTCCTGAAGGCTGCTATATAACAGCTATACTTACTGTATCCAGGTCCAGTCTCCTGAAGGCTGCTATATAACAGCTATACTTACTGTATCCAGGTCCACTCTCCTGAAGGCAGCTACAGTATATAACAGCTATACTTACTGTATCCAGGTCCAGTCTCCTGAAGGCAGCTATATAACAGCTATACTTACTGTATCCAGGTCCACTCTCCTGAAGGCAGCTACAGTATATAACAGCTATACTTACTGTATCCAGGTCTAGTCTCCTGATGGCTGCTATATAACAGCTATACTTACTGTATCCAGGTCCAGTCTCCTGAAGGCTGCTATATAACAGCTATACTTACTGTATCCAGGTCCAGTCTCCTGAAGGCAGCTATATAACAGCTATACTCACTGTATCCAGGTCCAGTCTCCTGAAGGCTGCTACATAACAGCTATACTTAATGTATCCAGGTCCAGTCTCCTGAAGGCTGCTATATAACAGCTATACTTACTGTATCCAGGTCCAGTCTCCTGAAGGCTGCTATATAACTGCTATACTTAATGTATCCAGGTCCAGTCTCCTGCAGGCAGCTATATAACAGCTATACTTACTATATCCAGGTCCAGTCTCCTGAAGGCTGCTATATAACTGCTATACTTACTGTATCCAGGTCCAGTCTCCTGCAGGCAGCTATATAACAGCTATACTTAATGTATCCAGGTCCAGTCTCCTGAAGGCAGCTATATAACAGCTATACTTACTGTATCCAGGTCCAGTCTCCTGAAGGCTGCTATATAACAGCTATACTTACTGTATCCAGGCCCAGTCTCCTGAAGGCTGCTATATAACAGCTATACTTAATGTATCCAGGTCAAGTCTCCTGAAGGCTGCTATATAACAGATATACTTACTGTATCCAGGTCCACTCTCCTGAAGGCTGCTATATAACAGCTATACTTACTGTATCTAGGTCCAGTCTCCTGAAGGCTGCTATATAACAGGAATTCCGTCCAGTACAGAGTCACGGCTAAATGTGTCCATCAATCACATGACTGCCTTTTTTCTGTGAGTGGTCAGATGGCCTGGGAGACACAGGACTTCCTGTTTTCTGACTGTTTCCTGTTTTTTTTTTTAGAAAAAAGAAAACAGGAAGTGCAGTGTTTTCCATGATAACTAAAAAATAAGGAATGTAAATTGCAAACTTGCTTTATATTACATCTACTGATGACTTAGAGTTGCTAGGAAAGCTGGGTGACCTCCATTATACAAGGTGCTGGGAAAGCTAAGTGACCTCCATTATACAAGATGCTGGGAAAGCTAAGTGACCTCCATTATACAAGATGCTAGGAAAGCTGAGTGACCCAATTATACAAGATTCTAGGAAAGCTGAGTGGCCTCCATTATAGAACATGCTGGGAAAGCTGGGTGACCCCATTATACAAAATGCTGGGAAAGCTGAGTGACCACATTATACTGAGTACTATAAAAGGTGCTAAGTGACCCCATTATACTTACTATACCAGATGCCAGGAAAGCTGAGTGACCTCCAGCTGGCAGTGTTGCGTTCCCATCCTTCCTGCTGTACAGCCCCTCTCTCCTCCTCAAGCCCTGCACACTCAGGCTAATCCCTCACAAGTGGTAGGTGGGTACGGGGCTTGTCAGGATGGGGCGGGGCTTACTGAGACATCTCCGGGGCATTAATTTGCCAGTACAGTCCCAGCAAAACTGGGAACTGGGGGTAAGGCTGCGGCATCACTCCATGGGTGCCTGATGGCCCTGCATTCCGGGGGTGGGGGCCCTTAAAGTTCTATTGGTCCCAGTACTTGCTTGAGTAAGCCGGGTGCTGCCGGTTGCCCTGAATCTAGATCTTATATGGCTGCAGTCTCAGCTGTGTATGTTGTTCTATCACCCGTTGGCTGCAACCTCTTTACTGCCCTAGACCACCAGGGATGCAACTGCAACTGTAATATGAGCACAAATATACCTGGAATATATATATATATGTATATGGCGGGGAATATATGGCCTGGAAGTATATGGCGGGGAGTATATGGCCTGGAAGTATATGGCCGGGGAGTAGATGGCCCGGGGAGTAGATGGAGGGGGGGGGGGGGGGGGATGCCGGGAGTAGATGGCCAGAAGTAGATGCTTGGAGTATATGGCATCCCATCCTTTACTTTAATAACCCTCAAACGCTGAAGCAGCGGATTGACATTTTGCTTCCAGTGGAGCAGATAATATGAGGAGCGGGCCGCGCACTTTATGTGTTACTACATGATCACTTCATCCTCCACCATCACGCTACAATAAGCCAATATTGCTGTTATGCCGAGTGATTCCTGCAATCCCACATGATGTGCCCTCCTCTCCGTGTGCTGCCAGTCATGTGATCTGGTTACTGACGCTCCACCGCACAGATACCAATATAAAGCAGAGCGTCCGTCTGTCAGTGTGGCGCCCCAGTCTAGGCTGTGTATGGGGATATATCAGTATGGCCCCCCAGTCTAGGCTGTGTATGGGGGTATATCAGTATGGCCCCCCAGTCTAGGCTGTGTATGGGGATATATCAGTATGGCCCCCCAGTCTAGGCTGTGTATGGGGGTATATCAGTATGGCCCCCCAGTCTAAGTTGTGTATGGGGGTCTATCAGTATCCCCCCGCAGTCTAGGCTGTGTATGGGGGTCTATCAGTATGGCCCCCCCAGTCTAGGTTGTGTATGGGGGTATATCATTATGGCCCCCCAGTCTAGGTTGTGTATGGGGGTCTATCAGTATGACCCCTCCAGTCTAGGCTGTGTATGGGGGTCTATCAGTATGGCCCCCCAGTCTAGGCTGTGTATGGGGGTCTATCAGTATGGCCCCCCAGTCTAGGCTGTGTATGGGGGTCTATCAGTATGGCCCCCCAGTCTAGGCTGTGTATGGGGGTCTATCAGTATGGCTGCAGTCTAGGCTGTGTATGGGGGTCTATCAGTATGGCTGCAGTCTAGACTGTGGATGGGGGTCTATCAGTATGGCTGCAGTCTAGGCTGTGTATGGGGGTCTATCAGTATGGCGCCCCAGTCTAAACTGTGTATGGGGGTCTATCAGTATGGGTGCAGTCTAGGCTGTGTATGGGGGTCTGTCAGTGTGGCGCCCCAGTCTAGGCTGTGTATGGGGGTCTATCAGTATGGCCCCCCAGTCTAGGCTGTGTATGGGGGTCTATCAGTATGCCCCCCAGTCTAGGCTGTGTATGGGGGTCTATCACTATGGTTGCAGTCTAGGCTGTGTATGGGGGTCTATCAGTATGGCTCCTACAGTCTAGGCTGTGTATGGGGGTCTATCAGTATGCCCCCCCCCCCCAGTCTAGGCTGTGTATGGGGGTCTATCAGTATGGGTGCAGTCTAGGCTGTGTATGGGGGTCTATCAGTATGCCCCCCCCCCCCAGTCTAGGCTGTGTATGGGGGTCTATCAGTATGGCTCTTCCAGTCTAGGCTGTGTATGGGGGGTCTATCAGTATGGCCTCTCCAGTCTAGGCTGTGTATGGGGGTCTATCAGTATGCCCCCCCAGTCTAGGCTGTGTATGGGGGTCTATCAGTATGGCTCCTACAGTCTAGGCTGTGTATGGGGGTCTATCAGTATGGCCCCCCCAGTCTAGGCTGTGTATGGGGGTCTATCAGTATGCCCCCCCAGTCTAGGCTGTGTATGGGGGTCTATCAGTATGGGTGCAGTCTAGGCTGTGTATGGGGGTCTATCAGTATGCCCCCCAGTCTAGGCTGTGTATGGGGGTCTATCAGTATGGCTCCTCCAGTCTAGGCTGTGTATGGGGGTCTATCAGTATGACCCCTCCAGTCTAGGCTGTGTATGGGGGTCTATCAGTATGACCCCTCCAGTCTAGGCTGTGTATGGGGGTCTATCAGTATGCCCCCCCAGTCTAGGCTGTGTATGGGGGTCTATCAGTATGCCCCCCCAGTCTAGGCTGTGTATGGGGGTCTATCAGTATGGCTCCTACAGTCTAGGCTGTGTATGGGGGTCTATCAGTATGCCCCCCCAGTCTAGGCAGTGTATGGGGGTCTATCAGTATGTCCCCCCAGTCTAGGCTGTGTATGGGGGTCTATCAGTATGGCTCCTCCAGTCTAGGCTGTGTATGGGGGTCTATCAGTATGGCTCCTCCAGTCTAGGCTGTGTATGGGGGTCTATCAGTATGGCCTCTCCAGTCTAGGCTGTGTATGGGGGTCTATCAGTATGGCTCTTCCAGTCTAGGCTGTGTATGGGGGTCTATCAGTATGGCTCCTCCAGTCTAGGCTGTGTATGGGGGTCTGTATGGGTCATTATGGCTCTAGGTGCTTATGGACATCAATCCATAGTTTATCCACAATATGCACAGACCCATTGATATGTGCCTTGTATATGGGATCATTTGTGGCGCAGATCACAGTCCCAGCACAGATCAGTAACAGATGCTGATGTGTGCAAGAGGCCATACAAATCACTACTGTACCATACTGTACGAGATCACGGATCTTTATTTGTCGACATTATTATAGAGATGTGTAAAAGAGGTCTAATAACCAGACGGAAGCTGCAGCATATCTGCCCCCTGCGGACGTAACACTAAAAGTTGGATTTCAGAATTACAAGAGGGAAGTAGGCAGGAATAAGACTTCACAAGCACATGCTCATTGCTGTATGATAAGTCTTCACAAGCATGCCCATTACTTTATAAGACTCCACAAGCATGCCCATTATTATATAAGACTCCACAAGCATGCCCATTATTATATGACTCCACAAGCATGCCCATTACTTAATAAGACTCCACAAACATGTCCATTATTATATAAGACTCCACAAGCATGCCCATTTATTGATGATTAAACTGAATGAGCATGTCCATTACTTTATGATAAGTCTTAATGAGGATGCCCATTACTTAGTAATATTACTTGGTGGATGCTTGATTCTTAGAAATATTACTTGGTCGATGCTTGTTTTTTAGTAATATTACTCGATTGATTCCCTTTTTTTAGAAATATTACTTGGTGGATTCCTGTTTCTTAGTATTATTACTTGGTGGATGCCCATCTCTTTATAATATCTTTTGGTGGATGCCCATCTCTTTATATTATCACTTGGTGGATGCCCATCTCTTTATGTTATCACTTGGTGGATGCCCATCTCTTTATATTATCACTTGGTGGATGCCCATCTCTTTATAATATCACCTGGTGGATGCCCATTTCTTTATATTATCACTTGGTGGATGCCCATCTCTTTATAATATCACCTGGTGGATGCCCATCTCTTTATATTATCACTTGGTGGATGCCCATCTCTTTATAATATCACTTGGTGGATGCCCATTTCTTTATATTATCACTTGGTGGATGCCCATCTCTTTATAATATCACCTGGTGGATGCCCATCTCTTTATATTATCACTTGGTGGATGCCCATCTCTTTATAATATCACCTGGTGGATGCCCATCTCTTTATATTATCACTTGGTGGATGCCCATCTCTTTATAATATCACCTGGTGGATGCCCATCTCTTTATATTATCACTTGGTGGATGCCCATCTCTTTATAATATCACCTGGTGGATGCCCATCTCTTTATATTATCACTTGGTGGATGCCCATCTCTTTATAATATCACTTGGTGGATGCCCATTTCTTTATAATATCACTTGGTGGATGCCCATCTCTTTATAATATCTTTTGGTGGATGCCCATCTCTTTATAATATCACTTGGTGGATGCCCATCTCTTTATAATATCTTTTGGTGGGTGCCCATCTCTTTATAATATCTTTTGGTGGGTGCCCATCTCTTTATAATATCACTTGGTGGATGCCCATCTCTTTATAATATCACTTGGTGGATGCCCATCTCTTTATAATATCACTTGGTGGATGCCCATTTCTTTATAATATCACTTGGTGGATGCCCATCTCTTTATAATATCACTTGGTGGATGCCCATTTCTTTATAATATCACTTGGTGGATGCCCATCTCTTTATAATATCACTTGGTGGGTGCCCATTTTCTTTAGCTAGATAGCAGTCTCATAGTGTGACACTAGGGGGAGCCCTTGTATTACGGTACGTCTCGGGATATACCTAGTGACTCCCCCACCCAAACCTGAAATCCTCTGAGGATTGTACCACCACCTCATTACCAGCGGCATAAACCACCCCCAGCACATACAGGTAATGCCCTGTGTATAATGCAGCTGCAGAAGTGTCTGCACTCAGGCGACATGCAGAGTATTTTCTCTCTCTCTTTTTTTTTCCATTCATTCTGACGTTCCTGCGATCTGCACTTTCCATAATATAATCCCATGTAAATAACTCTGTGATAAAAATAAGAGGTGATGGTCGGGATGGCAGGGAAGGTAGAGGACAGGGTGGGGGTGAGGAGGGGGATTCCGATTGGCTGGTGATTACAGCATCCTTTGGAAGCGTCCTCCCTCCTTCCATGCTCATTCACCTCCCTTCCCTCCTTCATTACTGATTCATGATGAGCGGCTGTAGCAGCAGCGTCTGTGGATGCAGTGATCTCATCGCTCCTGCAGCTCCAGCCGGGCACACACACAGAGAAGCCGGGCCCTGATCTGCCCTCGCCCGTCCGCCCCCTCAGCCATGCCACCGCTGCTTTTATTTCTGCATTAGTCGTGCCTTTACGTCTCTTGTAGCCACACACCTAGATTTCTCTCCATGTATGTCATGCTACGTAATGGATGTCTGCTTGTGTCCCTCCTAAGGATACTTGCTTGTGCTGCCAGGCAGCGCGGTGGCATCACCATCTCCTAGATGCCCGGCACTGACATTCTGTATGCAGCGCCAGGCTAGAATTCCTCCTTCAGCTTGTTAGCGGGGTTCTCCTTAAGGTCCCCCAATGGAGGAAAGGGTTCCTTCTTTTACCTCACCAGCCCCCCAGCTTTCCCCTCCTGTCAAAAAGTCCCAGGACGTTCAGGATGAGAAGAGCAACTTTGTCAACGAGTACGCCTGCCGTGTCCTGGAGCTTCTGGGCATGGGGCATCGCTTGTTTGTACCCCGACTTCTGGCGGTGAGAGACTTGTTGCATCGTCATTTTTTATTTTTGCCCACAGGGTCTGCATGTTCCCATCCTGCATGACTTTGTTGTATGTCACCGGCGTTGTCTGTGCAAAACCGTGACCCAACCCTGTGCAGTGTCCGTCCTCCACAACTGTTGCACTGTGGCCATTACCCGATGTGACACAATTCCTTCTCACTCTGGATGCAGAGGCCTAGGGCTTTGGGTAATGCATCTTATGTGCATATAGGCTCATTGGGTGGTCGGACCTATATGTCAGAGAAAAGGACCCCGTGGGTATTTTTTAGTCATTGGTCGGCCTGGGTAGGCTGGCACTCCTAGGCTTATGCAGAGACTCCCATATCATGGGCCTCGGATGGTTCTCTGTCAACGGTGAGAGCTGCTTTAGCATCCATGATACCATGACGCCGGGCGGCTTGTGTCTGGATCGGGGGGGGGGGGGTCAAACTCTGGCAGAACTATAATTCCCATCATTCCTTCACAGCCAAAGCTTTAGCTCTCCAAGCATGATGGGAGTTGTAGTTTTGCGCCAGCTGTAGGGCTGGCGTTTGACACCTGTGGTCTGGATGATTTTATTAGACCTGCTTTGTCTCAGTCACCTATGTGGCTTATCGGGCTCGTCCAGGATTTACTAGATCTGAGCAAGTAACATATTCAGTATAAAATATATAGAATAAAACCTGTGGAGTACGGAGTGGATAGGAAATAAAGATGATGATAAATTCAGGATCTAGAAGCCATGGCCGAAATCAGGAGGTTTTAAGGGCTATTCCACTGAAACATAACTTCTGATATGCTGCTCATGGTGAGACTAACATTTCCTTCCATACTGGTTATTATATGTTCAGTCTCCTTCCCCAAGTTCTCAGCTGCTGCTTTCTGCTGAAGACACAAAAGTCTGTGTTTCTCTCTGTCTCCCCCTCCCTTCTGAGACTGCTGATGTAAACACGACCCTGGCAGGCTGTATCTGCAACATTGTGGCTTCTTTGTAATGCCGGAAAAGTGAGTTCATGAGCAACTTGACCTCAGATTAATCCTCCTAGCATTACAAAGAAGCTACAGTGTTGCAGATACAGCCTGCCAGGGATTTGTTTACATCAGCTGTATCAAAAGGGAGGGTGGAGGAGGGGGAGACAGAGAGAAAGACACACACAGATTTTTGTGTCTTCAGCAGAAAGCAGCAGCTGAGAACTGGGGGAAGGAGACTGAAAAGATAATAACAAGTATGGAAGGAATTGTTAGTCTCACCATGGGCAGCAACATATCAGAAGTCATGTTTGAGTGGAGTATTCCTTTAAGCACCAACACTGCCCAGTCAATGCTGATATTGTCAGGCTGCAAAACCTAATTACATGGGGGACGCTGCGGTAATGGTGGTCATAAATAATATTTCTTGGTAGGAGAAATAAATCCGGAATCTACTGATTTGGTTGGCCATGACCCCACCTGGTTGAGCAACATGGCGCCTCATTTGTTTGGCTTTGTAGCCCTGCAGCGCTGGGGACCTGGGTTTAAATCTGACAATATGTGTCTGTGTGGATCTCCTCTGCCAGTGCTCCCCCGGGGCTGAGAATGTAGAAATGCTTTGATGTCAGACTCATGGCGCAATTGCGGCCCTATTACACGTAGCAATAAATGGCCGAATTGGCCGACTATCGCTCAGTGTAATAGAGACAACGCCATAGCACTTACATTTTTTCACCTAGAAACCCACATGAGCCCTTATTTTTTGCCTCACTAATTGTACTTTGCAATGACAGACTTAAATTTTGCATAAAATATGCAGCGAAACTAGAAAGAAATTATGTGCACGGTGAAATTAAAAAATAAACACAATTCTTTTTCTTAGGGGGGTATTCGTTTTTACGCTGTTTGTCCTATGGAAAAACTGACATGTTATACATGTTCCTCAAGTCGGTACGATTAAAACGATATGTAACATGTATAACTTTTATATTATTTGATGGCTTTTAAAAAAATAAAACCTTCTACAGCAAAAAAAAGGTTCTCTAAAATCGCTCCATTCCCAGGCTTATAGCGCTTTTATCCTTTGGTCTATGGGGCTGTGTGAGGTGCCAGTTTTTGCGCCATGATTTGTTCTTTCTATTGGTACTTTGATTGTGCATATGCAACTTTTTGATCGCTTTTCATTACAATGTTTCTGGATTTGATGTGACCAAAAATGCTCAATTTTTGCCCTTTGGCGGGTTCCTGGGGTTAAGGTTATTCCCCCCTGGGGTAAGGGTTATTCCCCCTGGGGGACTTCGAATACAGCTACACTGATCTCTCATAGAGATTAGTGTAGCTGCATAACACAGCACTGATCCATGAGATCAATGCTCTATTGCTTTGGCCTGCTGCAGGCCAATACAATAGAATACAGCAGCTGCATCCAACGGTGTTAATTAGCGGGAGCGGCGATCGGACCGCTCCTGCTGATAGCCGCGGTCCCCTGCTGCTGATAGCAGTCGGGATCGCAGCAGTTCAGAGCAGGGTTGCGGCGCGGCCCCCCTCTGAACACCTCTTGGGGACATATGACGTACGGGTACGGCATATGTCCTTAAAAGGTTAAAGGAGATACATAAATATACATAAAGGAGATACATAAATATACACTTATTACGGGAAATGCTTATAAAGTGCTTTTTTCCCTGCACTTACTACTGCTTCACTTCCTGGATAACATGGTGATGTCACTTCCTGGATAACATGGTGATGTCACTTCCTGGATAACATGTGATGTCACTTCCTGGATAAAAATAGTGACGTCACTTCCTGGAAAACATGGTGATGTCACTTCCTGGATAAAATATTAAAGTCACGACCCGACTTCCAGAGCTGTGCGGGCTGTGGCTGCTGGAGAGGATGATGGCAGAGGACACTGAGGGACACAGGACACTGGAGAGACACTGAGCATCCCTCTGCCATCATCCTCTCCAGTAGCCACAGCCCACACAGCTCTGGGAGTCGGGTCGTGACATCACCATGACATCCGGGAAGTGACATCACCATGTTATCCAGGAATTGACATCACCATGTTATCCAGGAAGTGACATCACCATGTTATCCAGGAAGTGACATCACCATGTTATCCAGGAAGTGACCTCACCATGTTATCCAGGAAGTGACATCACCATGTTTATCCAGGAAGTGACATCACCATGTTTATCCAGGAAGTGACATCACCATATTAGCCAGAAATCGACATCACCATGTTAGCCAGGAAGTGACATCACCATGTTAGCCAGGAAGTGACATCACCATGTTTATCCAGGAAGTGACATCACCATGTTAGCCAGGAAGTGGCATCACCATGTTAGCCAGGAAGTGACATCACCATGTTTATCCAGGAAGTGACATCACCATGTTAGCCAGGAAGTGACATCACCATGTTAGCCAGGAAGTGAAGCCTTGATGCAGTAGTAAGTGCAGGGGGAAAAAAAAGCACTTTCCCGTAATAAGTGTATATTGGGGATTTGTATAACTTTTGGGGCAATACAATACTTGAATAAAATTTTTCACCGGACTTCTCCTTTAAAGAGCCCTCACAAAAAAGTTGTACTCACTTGTCCAGGAAGGGCCGCTCAGCCGGGAGTGGAGGATCAGGGGGCGAGTGAGTATAACTTTTTTTTTTCCATGTTTATGGCAGCCTGGGCCCAGACACCAACACAATCCTGTTACATAATAATAGCATAGTGATATAAATGTGTTGTCATGGAATAACCTGATCCTAATAGCCTTATTGTTCTTTTTCTTGACTAAAGACTTCTAAGGAAGACCTCCTACAAGCCGATTTTGAAGGAGCTTTAAAGTTTTTCCGTGTTCAGCTGCCAAAACGTTACAGGGCGGAGGAGAATGCTCGGAGGCTGATGGAGCAGGCCTGTAACATCAAGGTATGGCCGATAGCTGCTTCTGTATTGTAGTGTAATGTCGTCTACAGTGAGATGCTTCCTATATCTGTCACTGTATTGTACTGCATGGTGCTTAGTATTATGCTTGGCAATGAGAATCCTGATATGGATGGGTCCTGCTGCCCTACAGCCCCATAGTTACCCATACATATTAGATAACACGATGGGTGTGATCGGACATGTCGTATTTTAGCTGCTTGGTTCTTTCATTCTTGGGGAAATAAGCCACCACCAGAGAAGTCTGGCAGCCGCTTTCTCCCCTCTCTTCTCCGCTTTTCTTTGACTCATTTGGCTGGTGTCTATTCTTCCAGACTTCTCCCATACACATGCATGCCTGGCTGAGCTGAGCGTGCATGTCTTCTTAATAAGGATAGGGGGTTCGGCTCCTCACAGACTCTTTTATGACGTTATCTACTTTGAAAACAAAGGGATTCCACACTTTAAATCCAGCATGGCCGACCCTTCCTTTCCTTGATGTCTGCCGTAGGGGGAGAGACTGCAGGAATAGACTGGATTGGTCTGATGTGTATGGCCGCTGTATGAGACTATTGTCAGAGCTGAGCAGAGAGCAGTGATATTCTTTTCTAGGAAGCAGCTATGAGCAATGATCGGATGACACAATGCAAACATAAGGCCACGGTTATAGGTATATATACGCGATAAGAAGCAATTAGTGTATAACATGTAAGAATGCAGCTCTATTATTCAACTCTTAAAGGGGTATTCCACTCAGACATAACTTCTGATATGTTGCTGTCCATGGTGAGACTAACAATTCCTTCCATACTTGTTATTATCTATTCAGTCTCCTTCCCCCAGTTCTCAGCTGCTGCTTTCTGCTAAAGACACAAAAATCTCTGTGTGAGCCTTTCTCTCTGTCTCCCCCTCCTCCTCCCCCCTCCCTTCTGAGACAGCTGAGGTAAACAAGTCCCTGGCAGGCTATATCTGCAACTTTGCAGCTTCTTTGTAATGCTGGGAGGGATAATATGAGGTCAAGTTGCTATTGAACTCACTGTGATCAACCCTCCCAGCCTTACAAAGAAGCTACAAAGTTGCAGATAAAGCATGCCAGGGACTTGTTTACCTCAGCTGTCTCAGAAGGGAGGAGGGGGAGACAGAGAGAAAGGCTCACACAGAGATTTTTGTGTCTTCAGCAGAAAGCAGCAACTGAGAACTGGGGGAAGGAGACTAAATAGATAATAACAAGTATGGAAGGAATTGTTAGTCTCACCATGGACAGCAACATATCAGAAGTTATGTCTGAGTGGAATAATAGAGCTGCATTCTTACATGTTATACATTAATTGCTTCTTATCTCATATATATACCTATAACCTTGGCCTTATGTTTGCATCATGTGACATCAGCGTTCTCAGAGGGGAGGAGGGGGAGACAGAGAGAAAAGCTCAGAGATTTTTGTGTCTTCAGCAGAAAGCAGCTGAGAACTGGGGGAAGGAGACTGCATTATTGTGTACGCTAAAAAAGCAGCTGCGTTTTGATCAGTTTTTTGATACATTTTTTTATAATGGAAAAAAATTCACACAATTATTTTTAATCTTTTTTTCATCACTTTTTTGTTGTTTGGATACAACAGATGAGAAAAACAGATTGCAAAATGGCAGTGTGAGCCCGGCCGTAGTGCGCTGCTTCTCCATTCACTGAGTATGGCAGCTGCCAGGGACGGCTAGGTACAGTGCTCGAGATCTCTGGCAGCTCCCATGGACAGTAAAGGCCCTATTCCACGGGTCGTTAAGAGGAGCAATATCGTTCGTATTCTGCCGATATCGACCGCTACGAACGATATTCGTCCCGCGGAATAGAGTGCAACGATCAGCCGACATTGTTCATGTCGGCTGATCGTTGCAGTCGCTTGTTTTTCAACATGTTGAAAAACAAGCGACTGATATAGCAGCGATCTGCTGCCGTCGCTCCGTTGAATAGGAGCATCGGCAGCAGGCGCTGCTGTATCCTATGGGCTGCCTGGACGATCAGCGATCCCCCGGGCAGCCCCCCCGAAGCTCCCCGCCGCCCCCTCCTGCACTCACCCGCTCGCCGCAGCCGCGTTGAATAGCGGCGGCAGCGAGCCGGGAACGGGGAGCAAACGAGCGCTAATAGCGCTCGTTTGCTCCTTCAAACGACTCGTGGAATAGGGGCATGAGTAAAGGGTTTGCAATCATCTCCATTACGTCTCCCCTAGAATGAATGGCACCGACCTGTTACTCCATTTAGGAGATTGCAGGGGTCCCACCAATGAGCCCCCCTGCAATCTCCTGCTTATCCCCTATCCAGCATCAGTCTGCAGGTCTTTCGCAATAGCGGTCGTTTGAAATCGTTAATCATTAACGATTATGCAAACGATAATCGTCCGGTGGAATAGGGCCCTAAATCTGGGCCATCAAATCTGCTGCAGATCCTGTACGTGTGAACGTACCCTTATGCTGGGTTTACACGGAGCGATAACTCGCCCGATCGTACGATTAACGATTTTGAAGTAACAATTTTTTTATAACGATCAGCGTTTAGACTGTACGATATATCGTACAGAAAATTCGTTTTGCGATCGCTTAAGCCTATCTCACACATAGGGAAAATCAGTGAACGACTGTTTACACGGAACGATCGGCAAATTTTTTACGAACGACGATTTAAGAACCTGTTAAACGATCAAAATGAACGATTTTTCGATCGTTCGCCGCGTTTACACGTACGATTATCGTTCGAATTCGATCGTTATCGCGAAAATTCGCCCGATAATCCCTCCGTGTAAACCCAGCATTAGGGCTCTATTCCACAGTAACGATAATCGGCCGGATCGGCCCCATTTGGCCCGATTCAGCCGATTATCGTTCGGTGAAATAGAGAGAACGATCAGCCGATGATCGTGTCATCGGCTGATCGTTCATTTAGGGCCAGACCTAAAATCATTGTTCCCCCACCGCGCATCGATACGGTTGAATAGGGGTGCGCGGCGGGCGACCGACGATTTGACAGCAGCAGCAGCATCATCATACATTACCTGTCCAGGCTTCTTCTCCGCGCTGTCTTCATCCCCGGGTCCCGCGCGCTCTATCTTCTGAATGGCCAGTCAGCTGACGGAGCGCTCAGCCAATCACAGGCCGGGACCGCCGTGGCCTGTGATTGGCTGAGTGTGGCCTGTCAGCTGACCGGCCATTCAGAAGATAGAGCGCGCGGGACCCGGGAAGGAAGACAGCGCGGAGAAGACCTGCAGGTAATGTATTACTGCTGCTGCAAGGGCTGCAAGGACATCGGTAATGATGTCCTTGCAGCCCTCGCTCAACGATCATCGGGCCGTGGAATAGGCCCAGTAAATGAGCGGTGATCTAGCATCGTTGATCCGGCCCTCCTTGGCCCGTGGAATAGGACCCTTAGAGTCATTTGTTCAATGTAGCAATAGTCCAGAGATACCTGTAGCTGCCTGCAGGGACAATGGACAGTGTGTGACTGACATGTCTTCTAGCATCCACCTGTTCTCATGTATCATACATTGTACCTGGGATGTCCAGGCCTAGCAGGGCCATGGCGTCAGGCTCAGCTCCCACATCCATACTGTACATCGGGGGTGGAGATCTTGGCAGTCACAGAAATGACAATTTTCTGCTTAGAAACAAGCGATCATCCTCAGGAACCTGCGAGTCTGCATGGGAATTGGTGACATCTGCAAAAGTCACAGCCGAGGAAGGAGGAGAAGCATTGTACTAGATGTGGGATCAGCGTCTGCTGTAATAATCACCTGATCGCTGATACCGGAGGGCTCATATATTATATATTAGAGCAATTATTACATATGGGTTCACCCCGATGGCACCCCGGCCCCAGTTTATTGTGTTGATGAATCCTGCACTTGTAGCATTTATATATATATATATATATATATATATATATATATATATATATATGTATATGCTGGTCTATTCATATATATTATCCGGTCTATTCATATATATGCTGCTCTCCTCCTTGTCCTTACATGGGATCATTCAAGGGGGGTCGGATAATAAGCTTATCACATGGGGGGTTACTGGGGCTGTGATCTGTGGAGACACCTGGCAGCAAGTACTCATATTATACAAAGGCACCTACCCCCCATCTACAGGATAGAGGATAATCGTCTGATAAGTGGGGGTCCAACTGTTGGGATCCCTGCCAATCATAACAATGGGGGTTCTCACCAGCAGAGTGGCACCACGCATGCTTGACCTTTGCTGCACTCATTCTTTCGACTGGAATCTGCTATCTCCCATAGAGATATGAATAGAGAGGAAGCCAAACATAACTTCTCAGGCCCATAGAGAGTGAGTGTAGAAGAGGCCCGGCATGTGTGCTGCTGCTGTATATATATATATCTCCTCAGGCCCATAGAGAGTGAATGGAGAAAAGGCCCAGCATGCGTGCTGCTGCTGTACATATATATATCTCCTCAGGCCCATAGAGAGTGAGTGGAGAAGAGGCCCGACATGCGTGCTGCTGCTGTACATATATATAAGTTCATTATTTTCCATAATGTAATGATAAAAATTAAACTTACATATAGTTTAGAATCATTGCACACCAACTGAAATATTTCAGGTCTTTTATTGATTTAATACTGATGATTTTGGCATACAGCTCATGAAAACTCAAAAATCCTATCTAAAAAAATTAGCATATTTCATCCGACCAATAAAAGAAAAGTGTTTTTTTAATTAAAAAAAAAAGTCAACCTTCAAATAGTTATGTTCAGTTATGCAGTCAGTACTTGGTGGGGAATCCTTTTGCAGAAATGACTGCTTCAATGCGGCAATGTGGCATGGAGGCCATCAGCCTGTGGCACTGCTCAGGTGTTATGGAGGCCATCAGCCTGTGGCACTGCTCAGGTGTTATGGAGGCCATCAGCCTGTGGCACTGCTCAGGTGTTATGGAGGCCATCAGCCTGTGGCACTGCTCAGGTGTTATGGAGGCCATCAGCCTGTGGCACTGCTCAGGTGTTATGGAGGCCATCAGCCTGTGGCACTGCTCAGGTGTTATGGAGGCCATCAGCCTGTGGCACTGCTCAGGTGTTATGGAGGCCATCAGCCTGTGGCACTGCTCAGGTGTTATGGAGGCCATCAGCCTGTGGCACTGCTCAGGTGTTATGGAGGCCATCAGCCTGTGGCACTGCTCAGGTGTTATGGAGGCCCAGGATGCTTTGATAGCGGCCTTAAGCTCATCCAGAGTGTTGGGTCTTTTGCGTCTCTCAACTTTCTCTTCACAATATCCCACAGATTCTCTATGGGGTTCAGGTCAGGAGAGTTGGCAGACCAATTGAGCACACTAACACCATGGTCAGTAAACCATTTACCAGTGGTTTCGGCACTGTGAGCAGGTGCCAGGTCATGCTGAAAAATGAAATCTTCATCTCCATAAAGTTTTTCAGCCGATGGAAGCATGAAGTGCTCCAAAATCTCCTGATAGCTAGCTGCATTGACCCTGCCCTTGATAAAACACAGTGGACCAACACCTGCAGCTGACATGGCACCCCAGCCCATCACTGACTGTGGGTACTTGACACTGGACTTCAGGCATTTTGGCATTTCCTTCTCCAGTCTTCCTCCAGACTCTGGCACCTTGGTTTCCGAATGACATGCAAAATTTGCTTCCATCAGAAAAAAGTGCTTGGGACCACTGAGCAACAGTCCAGTGCTGCTTCTCTGTAGCCCTGGTCAGGCGCTTCTGCCGCTGTTTCTGGTTCTGGCTTGACCTGGGGAATGCGGCACCTGTAGCCCATTTCCTGCACACGCCTGTGCACAGTGGCTCTGGATGTTTCTACTCCAGACTCAGTCCATTGCTTCCACAGGTCAATCAAGATCTGGAATTGGTGCTTCTCCACCATCTTCCTCAGGGTCCGGTCACCTCTTCTCATTGTGCAGTGTTTTCTGCCACATTTTTTCCTTCCCACAGACTTCCCATTGAGCTGCCTTGATACAGCACTCTGGGAAGAGCCTATTTGTTCAGAAATTTCTTCTGGGTCTTCCCCTCTTGCTTGAGAGTGTCAATGATGGCCTTCTGGACAGCAGTCACGTCGGCAGTCTTACCTATCATGGCTGAACCAGGCTGGTTGTTTTTAAAAGCCTCAGGTATCTTTTGCAGGTGTTTAGAGTTGATTAGTTGATTCAGATGATTAGGTTAATAGCTCGTTTAGGGAACCTTTTCATGATATGCTAATTTTTTTTTGAGACAGGATTTTTGGGTTTTCATGAGCCGTATGTCAAAACCATCAGGATTAAAACAATAAAAGACCTGAAATATTTCAGTTGGTGTGCAATGATTCTAAAATATATGAAAGTGAAGTTTAATTTTTATCATTATATTATGGAAAATAATGAACTTTAGCACTATATGCTAATTTTTTGAGAAGGACCTGTATATCTCCTCAGGCCCATAGAGAGTGAATGGAGAAGAGGCCCGACATGCGTGGTGCTGCTGTACATATATATATATATATATATATATATATATATATATATATATATATATATCTTTTTAGGTCCCATAGAGAGTGAATAGAGCAGAAAGGCAAAAACCTTCCTTTTTTGTTCGTAAAGCAGCCGCACTGTGATTCTTGCAGCTGCGATTGTTCTATGTAATAGAAGCTCCATGTGGACGGTCGCATTGTATGCGGTCTACAGGTTATTATGGCCTCACAGACTTTGTACATCTTCTCCTGGGCGTCGGGTGCAGTCAGTGTTCCTGAGTTTATTAGAAATCCTTCATGTTGTCCTTGGCCGTATCACAGCTCCGTGTCCAAGAATCAGAGGAAATCCAAGTTCTGCTGAAAGTGACAGCGCGTCCTGTGCGCAGCGTGCTGGGAAAGTGACAGCGCGTCCTGTACGCAGCGTGCTGGGAAAGTGACAGCGCGTCCTGTACGCAGCGTGCTGGGAAAGTGACAGCGCGTCCTGTACGCAGCGTGCTGGGAAAGTGACAGCGCGTCCTGTACGCAGCCTGCTGGGAAGCGTCTCTGGGACACAGGAGCAGTCGTCACTTCTCCTCACTTTGCCTTGAAGCTTCATGTTCATCGTGTTCTGATTTCTGATAAAAATCAGATCTGTCAGGTTAACGTGTGCGATGGTCGGTCATACATGACAGATCACATGACTTACAGGAGAGACAGCATGCTGAGAGCTGGAATGTAGCATCATGGGCTTAAAGGGGTTATCCTCTATCCAGAGGAGTCCGACCACAGGGACCCCCACAATCATCGACACTGAAGTCACTGAACTTATAGAGAGCCAGGGCTGAGCATGTGCTGGGTGGAAATTCCCACCGTTCCTTTAATTGTCGGGGTCCCTGATATTTATCTCCTATTGACCGTATTGAGGGGATAGCTTTTACCTTAAATTTTACTTATTACTACAAAAATACAGCCTAGATAGATGGTCAGGAGACATAGAACCATGTGGACCCCATAACAGGGATCTGGGAGGGCCCCGTGCTGTCTGGTCCATGGACAATAGTTATAGGAACTCCAGCCGGAGCAGCAGCAGTTAGGGGGGGTCCCAGATCCTGAAGGGTTCACCCAGATACTGAGACAACTCCACTCCGGAGAAGCAACCATCCTGCCCTAGAGATTATTGTGGGATTGCAACACCTGGAGGGCCGCAGATTGAGGAAGCTTTGGTTCTTTCCTGCTGGAGACCACTACAGACCCCCTCACTGTACCTCCAGCAAGGTAAGATATCCTTTTATTATGGGATAGCCCCACTAAGGGGTTAACAATCTTACCACTCACACATACATAGGCGGCGAGGAGCTGGAACATTGTATGACGTAAGACTCCCAGGGGGTCAATAGACATGTAAATGATGTCTCCTCATGCCTCCAGTATCAGCTTCCCCACCTTGAAACTCTGATCTGGATTGAGAATGAAGGCGTCTGGATAGCAGATTACCATAGTTTCAGGATGCCCAGCAATATGGAAGACTCACTAATGTAGGGCAGTCCAGGCATGATGGGGGTTGTAGTTTTGCCCCAGCTGGAGGGCAGAAGCTTCCCCATTCCTGCACTAATGCAAGTTTTTCACGTTTTTTTCATTCTCCACCCGAGTCATTTTCCAGACAGCCCCTAGATGGCAGACTTGTACAGTCTCCTCCATGTATAATTCAGACACAATAAGGCTGAGGGTTCCCAGCGGTGGAGCGGGGGTCCTGGAGCCCACTCACACACATTTAGGTTGGGTTTTTTTTTTTCCCCCGTTTTTTTCCCCACTGCTTAGATCACTCACTCCACATTGATGTTACAGACCGGACATAGATCACATGTAGGTGGAGGGGGTTTTCCCGGTTTTTTTTTCCCCCCGCCGCTTAGATCACTCACGAAGCTCCAGAAGATTTCAATATCAAAGAAACATTTATATGTAGAAACTGCTTTCATGTTTCTTATGAATACGACGGCAATTTCCAGTCAATTGCATTTCCAAAGGTGATTTGTACCGTGGCATCTCCGGGCGCCGCACGAGACACCGTGACTGCGCTGTTCTGCACGGTGCGGCGGTCTCGTCTTTGTCTTCTCCCACGGATGAGCCCACCTGGGCTGCTTGTCTTCCCCTCACTGATCTGTGCGATTCCAGGAGGCAAATCAGCAGCGAAACCTAAAAAAATATTCTGGAGAAAATGTGTTATATAATGTAACAGCCCCGCCCCCTCCGTCCACACTGTGGTCAGGTGGTAGGTATCATGTCTGTAAGGGGGGATTTCTTTAAATAGAAGGGGGGCTGGGGTTTTTCATCCGTGCTTTTTTTCTTTTCTTTTCTTTTTTTTTTTTTTTGCATAAAACGCAGTGTGAACATGGCCTAAGAACAAAAACACCGGGTCCCCCGCCACATGTAGATAGAATGCGGTGGTTGAGCCAGTGCTGTCAGAAAAGTGTCGGCCATGTGTCCGTTTTCCCTGCTGGCATACTTTTCCACCTTATTTATCAGAAACCCGACACCCCCGTCATATTGTGGTTTAAAACCGAAAAGTGAGCGTGTCCTTTAAAACCCGCCATAACCGACATATTTACTAAACAAACCGTCATGTTTTGATAGCACAGCGTCTTATAGTAAGTTTTGTTCCCATAGAGGCGCTGTGTCTTATTCAGGGGACGTCATTTTTCCGTGTAGAATTCACGCTTATTGTTGAACAAAGAAATGAATATTTATTATATATTGTACAGTAGTTGTCATCAGAAACCAGTATAACCAGACATAACCCTGGTGGCGGCAGTGGGGGTCTTACGTCTGGGGGATGGCTTATTTTAAGCTATCCTGTAAATCCTCCACTATGCCTTATTTTCGGGGAAACAGAGTATATACAATATCTGATCCGCTGCTGATCACCTACACAGAATGGAAATATTACCCCCTTTCCATATTGTGTAGGTGATCAGCAGCGGATCAGATACTTATACACACAAACATATATACAGAAATACATATATATACATACACACACATACATACATACATATATATATATATATATATATATATATATATATATACACATACACACACACACACACATACATACATACATACATACATACATACATACATACATACACGCACATATAAACAAAACACACACACACACACAAGGACTGCTTTCACTGGTAGAATATATGGTTTGGTGAATGAAAAGCAACCAAAGGGGACATATTGAACATTTTCACCTACATCACCACCTAGCTGCAACTTTCTGTACTACAATTTTTCATTTAAAGGGGTACACCAGTGAGGTTTTGTACTTTTTTTTTTTTTATAAATCAACTGGTGTCAGAAAGTTATACAGATTTGTAATTTACTTCTATATAAAAATGTGCAGTCTTCCAGTACTTATCAGCTGATGTATGTCCTGCAGAAAGTGGTGTATTCTCTCCAGTCTGACACAGTACTCTCTGCTGCCACCTCTGTCCATGTCAGGAACTGCCCAGAGCAGGAGAGGTTTTCTATGGGGATTTGCTGCTGCTCTAGACAGTTCCTGACATGGACAGAGGTGGCAGCAGAGAGCACTGTGTCACGCTGGAGAGAATACACCACTTCCTGCAGGACATACAGCAGCTGATAAGTACCGGAAGACTGGAGATTTCTAAATAGAAGCAAATTACAAATCTTTCTGACACCAGTTGATCTAAAAAAAAATAATTAATGGTGAGTGCCTCATTTGAAGTGCCCGTTGTTTATTTTCAACTTATTTCAAGCAGCAGATGCCCCATCCAGAGACCCCCTAGCCCTCGGGGTGGGGTGTAATTTCAGTAATTCTCTATATTGCATGTACTCTGGCGGTCCCTTATAATGGGGTCCAGTATCCCGTTGTTTGTTGTCTGGTCAGGAGGAAACGCAGATGGGAACCTAATCTTATTGCACAATGATGGCTGCCCGGCGTGTTCTTAAGAAAACAAAGGTTTGGAGGGTTACTTGTTTCTTTTTATTAGGAGGGCGGGAGGTTTTGCCTCTATGAGCCGTAATATTCATATCATTATTATAAAGATATAGGGGGAGATTGATCAAACATGGTGTAAAGTGACACTGGCTCAGTCGCCCCTAGCAACCAATCAGATTCCAACTTTCATCCCTCACAGACTCTTTACAAAATGAAAGGTGGAATCTGATTGGTTGCCGGGGGCGACTGAGACAGTCTCACTTTACACCGTGGTTGATCAATCTCCCCCATAGTTTATAATATGGTAATAATAATCACTTATCATCTTCTTCTGATATCTCTGTAGTTTGCACTGTGTCTGTGTAGCTGATCTGGGCCGTCACCTTCCTGCAGCTTTACATATAACATGACCCTCAGAGCTGTCCTTCCCCTGATATCTATGTAGTTTGCACTGTGTATGTGTAGCTGATCTGGGCCGTCACCTTCCTGCAGCTTTACATATAACATGACCCTCAGAGCTGTCCTTCTGTTGCCCACACAAAGCCGTCACAGTCTGGTATAATCTGACTTGTGATTTCACATCTGACAGCCCCCCCCCCCCCCCCTCTCTTTTTTTTGTGAGCTGTGGCTTTAAGGAAATGGTGATCAGTATCATCTCCCCTCCCCCCGCCCCTGCTTGCAGAATGCCATTTTTTCTATCATTAACCAAGCTGAATGGTTATAATATACTGCTGTGCTGCCACCGGTCCTGCCTGTCGGTGAAGCTGCTGTCCCCTGCCGCCTGTTGCTGGGCATCACCCCGATAGACCAAGGGGAATAGCAGGAGGCGGCATCTCTCTGCAACAGGTGCCGCGCTCTCATTGTGCAGCTCTCTGCGCTGGGAACCTCTTTCTGGAGGATTTTTCCCCATTTTCCTGGCTGGCTGTCAGTGACAGCTCCTCTCGTCGTCTTGTGGGAGGGGGCAGCTTCTCCCAATAAGAGGAGGACAGCAGACAGGTGCTCTATGCTGCTCACACATCGCTGCCTGTCACCCAAGAATCTGACAGCCGTCATCAAGGGCGAGGCGGCAGCTCCGGCTGGAAACCGGCACCCAAGCGGTTAACCCTCTAATCTCCAGGATGTCATCTAATGTTTGCTTCTCCACCTATTAGATGGCGCCGTGTTATCGGGATGGCAACAGAATATCTTCCTGTTCTCCGCCGGCACAAACTATGGATCTTACCTCCGCCGCCCCCCGTATGTTATTATCCTGGCCGCTGTTTTAGCGACCCCCATTGATATGCAAATGACCCTCATGCCTCTGTGCAAATATTGGACCTGAGCTCCAGGAACCCGAAGGAGAAGGAGGAAGAGGATGGACGTGCGGAGAAAGTGAAAATGTCATCCTGTGTGTGCTGCAAACTAAGGGAGTCGTGCGGCTTCTTGGGACCCCCGTGACGGCTGATGTCCGCCCTCTGCCCGGCACAGATCCCGAGGACTCCTCACCGTCACCGCTGCCGCAACCTCAGATTGTTCTTATATCATTTTTTTAGTAAACTTTTTGTAAACTTTGTAAAATTGCAATTTTTTGCTGGTGTGGTTGGACGTGGAGCGAGGCCGACCTGCTGATTGTTTCCTGGATAGAAGAATTTGTTTTCCTTAGAACGAGAAGAAGCTGATGTAGCAATCGCCGGCTTTACCGGGGACATTTTCTGAATATTTTCTCTTTGCTAAGCTCCCTCCTTCACTAATACTCCTCGGCGTGGAGGAGACGGGTTAGGCTTGTGTCGTGGTTACCATCCGACTCCATTAGACACCTGCACGACGGACTCCGACTCTCCGGACCGTAAGACACTTCATGGAGATGGAAATAGACTTCCCCGACTCCCAGACCTGAAACTGAGAAGGGTTGATGGACAATGGCCGTTGTGTGAATGGGATCCAGTCTCCTCCCAGAAACCCACCTGACTGCTGAGGTGAAACTCCACTTTAATGACATTTTTGGCTGGAGCGGCTCCTCCCCTGACATATAAAGCCGAGCCGTGGAGGGGCTGCGCTTACTGTGACCCTCACTGACAAGCAGGTTGTATCCCCCCAAGTGCTCTGGGACCCCCCATTCATCGGACCTGCAAAGATGATGGAAGAAATTTCTATCTCCATGGCCTACGATGCCCACATCTTCAGCCAACTCTCCGACGAGGACATCCTGGCCCAACTGGTGGAGATCAGCAAGCCCAAGCCCGTGGTGAGTACGAGGAAGATGGCGTCCGGCGTCCGGGACCCTTACATACACAGAACGGGAGAGGACGTTATTATACGTCCCAATACAGAAGCAGAACGCAAGGAAACAATATGGGAGATAGCAAAGGGGATCACACTGTAGGTATACGGGTGAGGATGGTCCTATATACTATAGCTCATCCGTTATGCAGAATATTGGAGAAGGATATCTGGGGGTGAAGCCCTTATTTTCTTTCAGTCTATTGCTCTCTGTAATCAGCCACACAAGGCCGCTCTGTGATCTCCTGCTGATTTATCATCTACACATTGAGAAACTTATTGGAGCTTTAATCTTTATTTATTTTGCAATAGATGGGAAACTACTGAGTATACATAGATATGTGTGTGTATATATATATATATGTATATATATATATATATCTCCTGCTACTGATATTCTGTTATGTAAATGTATGATAGTTGGTATGGAACTTATTGTATGCTAAATGCAATGGATGGGAGACTACGGAGTATACATAGATGTGTGTGTGTGTGTGTGTGTGTGTGTGTATATATGTATAATATATATATATATATATATATATATATATATATATCCTGCTACTGATATGCTGCTATGTGATTGTATGATAGTTGGTATGGAACATATTGTATGCTAGATGCAATGGATGGGAGACTACGGAGTATACATAGATGTGTGTGTGTGTATATATATATATATATATCTCTCCTGCTACTGATATTCTGTTATGTAAATGTATGATAGTTGGTATGGAACTTATTGTATGCTAAATGCAATGGATGGGAGACTACGGAGTATACATAGATGTGTGTGTGTGTGTGTGTGTGTGTGTATATATGTATAATATATATATATATATATATATATCCTGCTACTGATATGCTGCTATGTGATTGTATGATAGTTGGTATGGAACATATTGTATGCTAGATGCAATGGATGGGAGACTACGGAGTATACATAGATGTGTGTGTGTGTATATATATATCCTGCTACTGATATGCTGCTATGTGATTGTATGATAGTTGGTATGGAACATATTGTATGCTAGATGCAATGGATGGGAGACTACGGAGTATACATAGATGTGTGTGTGTGTGTGTGTGTGTGTATATATGTATAATATATATATATATATATATATATATATATATATATATATATATATATATATATATATATATATATCCTGCTACTGATATGCTGCTATGTGATTGTATGATAGTTGGTATGGAACATATTGTATGCTAGATGCAATGGATGGGAGACTACGGAGTATACATAGATGTGTGTGTGTGTATATATATATCCTGCTACTGATATGCTGCTATGTGATTGTATGATAGTTGGTATGGAACATATTGTATGCTAGATGCAATGGATGGGAGACTACGGAGTATACACCCTAAGGGGCCATAGTATGTATCCTGCTACTGATATTTTATTATATGACAATTACTATGTAGCTTATTGCATGCTATTGTTCTATGTTATCAGCCGCCTCACTCTGGGGATTAGCCAACAGGATGTGTGTTGTATGTCGACTACAGTAATCTGCTCATTCTGATAAGCTCCTCTTCTGTATACATGTTGGGATTATATATATACTGCTATGTGGACTGAGAATATAAGTAATAACCTCACAGTGTACAACTCCCATCATGCCTGGAGAGCTTTAGCTTTGGCTGTGCAGGCATGATGGGAGTTGTAGTGTTGCAGCAGCTGGAGGGCCCGGGTTCCCCATCCCTGCGTTACTCCATGGTCAGCGGCTCTTCTTCAGGGACGGCCTCGTACTTTATAGATGTGTCCCTGGAATTGTCCCTGTACGTTCCGTTCCTCTCTCACCATCAGACCAAACGGTTCACACAAATGATCTGGAAATAGTGGAGGTAAAATAATGGGAATTGACCCCAAAGCATCAACGGGGACACTCTCTCTCCTTCTCTCTCTCTCTCTCTCTGACTCTCTCTCCTTCTCTCTCTCTCTCCATTTCCTTGCGTGTGTTTGTGGCTTTAAGGGATATCCCCCATGGGGGCCATAAGAGATAGAGACCGTGCAGGTTGTCACTTTATAGCCTCCAGTGACAACGGGAACATGAGTCACTGAGATGCTGTAAATTTTACAGGATTCTATGGGATTCTGGGTATTATTGCACTTTAAAGGGAAGCTGTCACATTGAGCGAGAGGTCTGATCTGCCGGCAGCGTGTTATACAGCAGGATCAGTATGTCACGTGATTCATTTAAATCTCTGCTTATTCTGAGTTTAGGAGTCCAGTGGGCGGTCCTTATAAGAGATTAAGAGCTATCTCTATATTCACATTCTTACTGGGACCGCCCACTGGGCTCCTAAACTCAGAATAAGCAGAGATTTAAATGATTATACTACATGTTATACTTTTTCCAACTCCCGATATATCAGTCTGCCCGGCTCTTGGGAGGCTGGACGGCTTTTTTATGGTGACACATTCGTCTTTAAAGGTAAAAATCGTTTTCTCTTAAATCAACTGGTGTCAGAAAGTTATATAGATTTGTTATTTGCTTGTGATTAAAAATCTCCAGTCTTCCATACTTATCAGCAGATGCATGTCCTGCAGGAAGTGGTGTATTCTCTCCAGTCTGACACAGTGCTCTCTGCTGCCACCTCTGTCCATGTCAGGAACTGTCCAGAGCAGCAGCAAATCCCCATAGAAAACCTCTCCTGCTCTGGACAGTTCCTGACAAGGACAGAGGTGGCAGCAGAGAGCACAGGCTGGAGAGAATACACCACTTCCTGCAGGACATACAGCAGCTGATAAGTACTGGAAGACTGGAGTTTTTTATAGAGCTAAATTACAAATCTTTATAACTTGTGTTTAATGTAGCAAGTCTCAAGGTTCAGTGTTTAGACTTGTAGAGGTAATTCCCCGCCTGTATTCAGCACCCCCCTTCTTGTATTCTGTAACCCATACACCACCACCCCCTGTATTCCCTGGTGTTTTGTGAATGATTCTCCCCTTTTTGCACTTGTTGTGTATCTGATGAGGGTTCCGGGTCCTGTAATCTCTGTATGTAGCAGCGCCATGTATTGGTTATATATTCCTTAGTGTTATCTGGACAGGATCCTGACAGTGGCCGGTATGTGTGTATGTGCGGCTAGCTCCCGGGTCACCTGTCTATAACCGGCCGGACAGGTTGGAGGAGTTAGGGGAGTCTGACATATATCAGCTGTGTATAACATCCAGTCACACCGGAATGGCTGCCTCCTCCTCCTCCTCCATCCTCTTAGGTTTATCCCATATTCTTCCTCCTCTGTCAGGGGCCCCAAATATTTACCCCTGAAGTCATGGATGGCGCCCGTCTTGTCTAGTTTTTTGCTGTCTAGATTTAAAGGGTCTCTCCAAGGTTAGAAGAAGCACAGTGCCATCCTTGTCCTCAGGCTGTGTGCGGTATTACAATTCAGCTCCATTCACTTCAATAGAACTGAGCTGCAACACCGCATCCAAACTGAGGACAGCAGGGGGCGCCGCATCTGGAAGAAAGCAGCCACGTTCTGCTAAGCCTGGGATTCCCTTTAAGAGAAAGTTATCCAGCCTTGATGAAGAATAGGCCATGTAATGGGCGCCCCCCCCCCCCCAGCACCTCTCCCTATCAGCCGTCTGTGGGGGCCGCAGTGCGATGTGCTTGTACTCGAATCTCTATAGTATTAGTAGTAACGGCGCACGGCTCTGCTACATCACAAGGCTGCAGCACCCTGCACCGCCACCACTAATACTACAGTAGCTAGTCCGCAGCCCCTTCAACAGCTGAATGGTGGGGTGGTGGGGATCAGACACTTTTGTAAGGCCGGAGAACCCCTTTAATAATTCTGCCCCAGTAAGAGTGACCTTTTCCTGCGGTTTTCTAATCTCTGATTATTGATGTTTGTTGTGGAGGCACCGAAACCACAAGGAGCAACAGGATATAGATGGGGGGGAGGGGGTATATAGCTCAGAGGAACCCCGCTGCACTATATTCCAGTCTGTCTATAGTCAAGAACCTGAAGTCCATTCATATTTGGGAGGTTTCAGGTACTATAATAGGGATGGGGAACCTGCGGCCCTCCAGGTGTTCTAGAACTACAACTCCCATCATGCCCAGAGAGCTAAAGCCGAAGGGAGTTGTAGGTTTGTAACAGCTGGAAGGCCGCAGGTTGAAGATGACAGGGATGATCCATAAACTATTCGAACTGATTGATCATATGTCTTGTGTGTGTGAGGTGATATCACGGTAATGCTTTACCACCCGCTCATCCGCTGGATTCACCAATAAAGGGGTACTCCGGCGAAAAAAGGTTAGTTTTCGAATCAACTTGTCTCATAAAGTTATATAGATTTGCAATTTACTTCTGTTTAAAAATCTCCAATCTTCCAGTACTTATCAGCTGCTGTATGTCCTGCAGGATGTGGTGTATTCTCTCCAGTGTGATACAGTGCTCTCTGCTGCCACCTCTGTCCATGTCAGGAACTGTCCAGAGCCGGAGATGTTTTCTATGGGGATTTGCTGCTGCTCTGGACAGTTCCTGACATGGACAGAGGTGGCAGCAGAGAGCACTGTGTCAGACTGGAAAGAATGCATCACTTCCTGCAGGACATACAGAAGCTGATAAGTACTGGAAGAATGGAGATTTTTTATATATAGAAGTAATTGACAAATCTATGTAACTTGCTGTCACCAGTTGATTTGAAAACAATCTTTTTCACTGGAGTTCCCCTTTAATGTGAGATCAGGAGATTTTCAGCTCCTTTATAGAATGTTGAGAATATTATAGACTCCTCTTACAAGGAGGACACAGTATATGGCGGTATGAAGGTGTGACTATATACTTGTGTGATTGACATTTGGCTTTGATGGTGCGGTTTGTTTTTACCCGTCGTTTCCTGTCAGTTACAACCAGACATACGAGTGAGACAAAATCTTAAAGGGGTACTCCCATCTCTAGAAGGGATAGCATATAGTTAGGATTTAAGGGCGGGGGTCCATCTCCTGATGATCGGAATTAAGGGGATGCAGAGCTCATACACCCCTCCTTGTTATTGCCGTCCCATTGAAGTGAATAGGACCAATCGCCACATAATCAGGGAAAAAAGTCCAAAGGGCTGCGGTTACTTTATTCTCATTATTAGTGGGGTCCCAGAGGTGAGACCCCCACCAACCATGCCAACCATGTCCTGATGGTATATTGTAGTCATTGGCCATTTCTTTATAAGATGGAAAAGACCCTTTAAGAGTATGTTCTCATGCTGAGGACACGCTGCAGTTTCAGAAGTTAAAGGGGTTCTCCGATGTTTAATAACTGCAATATGCTGCAGTTATACAGAAAAATGTAAGGATGGTATTCTGACCTCCCCCCCGCTCCCATTGTCCTCCTGTGGGGTCTCCAGGTCCCCCCGCAGAATGATCCTGCTGCCACCTATGAGACAGATTCATCTTAGCAGTCACAGCCCGGTCAGCAATCACTGACTGAGAAGAGGCAGCACCGTGGCCAGTGATTGGCCGAGGGGGCTGTCATTGTAGAGGTGGTGGCGGGATTGTTCAGCGGGGACCCAGAGACCCCACAGAAGGACACTGGGAGCGGGGAGCATAGGGAGGTCAGATTAGCATCCTTATTACTTTCTATGTAACTACAGCAATATATTAAAAAGAAATTAAACGTCGGAGTACCCCTTTATTTGTACAACACGAAGGACTTAACATTATTATTTCTACTTTAAAAAAGTCTCTTTTCAGTCTCCCTGCTCTTCAGCTTTGTTTATAGCTTCAGAAAACCTTGTATTAGCCTAACGTCATGTAATATAAGATACAGGATATGGATGGGGGAGGGGTACTGTAACCTGCTACTAGCTTCAGCCATGTGACTGCATGGCTAGATTGTACACAGCTGCAGAACTACAACTCCCAGCATGCCCTGAGAGCTTACAACAGTGCTGCATCACCAGCTGTTACAAGACTATAACTCCCAGCATGCCCAGATATGATGGACCTTCTGGTGAGCCATAGGAGATTACTGTAACCCATTATAATAATAGCTTATTGATGAAACATCCTGTGTGTACAAAGTCCAGCACTATCCACACCTAGCATCCTTGTATACATGGGGTTCTATGTTCTGTACAGTAACCATGATGGGTGGGTTCTATGTTCCGTACAGTAACCTTGATGGACGGGTTCTATGTTCTGTACAGTAACCTTGATGGACGGGTTCTATGTTCTGTACAGTAACCATGATGGACAGGTTCTATGTTCCGTACAGTAACCAGGATGTACAGGTTCTATGTTCCGTACAGTAACCATGATAGACTGGTTCTATGTTCTGTACAGTAACCATGATGGACGGGTTCTATGTTCTGTACAGTAACCATGATGGACGGGTTCTATGTTCTGTACAGTAACCATGATGGACGGGTTCTATGTTCTGTACAGTAACCATGATGGACGGGTTCTATGTTCCGTACAGTATCCATGATGGACGGGTTCTATGTTCTGTACAGTAACCATGATGGACTGGTTCTGTGTTCTGTACAGTAACCATGATGGGTGGGTTCTATGTTCTGTACAGTAACCATGATGGATGGGTTCTGTGTTCTGTACAGTAACCATGATGGGTGGGTTCTATGTTCTGTACAGTAACCATGATGGACGGGTTCTATGTTCTGTACAGTAACCATGATGGGTGGGTTCTATGTTCTGTACAGTAACCATGATGGATGGGTTCTATGTTCTGTACAGTAACCATGATGGACGGGTTCTGTGTTCCGTACAGTATCCATGATGGACGGGTTCTATGTTCTGTACAGTAACCATGATGGACAGGTTCTGTGTTCTGTACAGTAACCATGATGGGTGGGTTCTATGGTTCCCTACAGGTCATAGTTTGCAGTAAGCTTTGTGCTTGCAGAGATGAGCGGCTCCGGCCTGTCGTATTGTTTGTGTCTGACACAATCTAAGGAAACGGTGTTGTCTCTGTGAGTGCAGGAAACCTCCGTTACATCAGACATAACAGCCATCAGGGAGAATCTGCAGCCTCTGACTTTCCTACACATGACCGGATAGTCACACTGATCTGGAAATGTTCAGTCCTACAGTGCAAGGGTTAACCCTATAGTCAGGGGGAGCGGTTGCCTATATACATGCCGTTTCCATAACTGGTAGAGCGCCCCCTTTTGTGCCGCACTGGCTACAGGACAGGTGGAGGTGCAGGATATTCCTGTAGAACCTGCTCCACTGAAGATTCAAGATACAGGTTGGGTAAGGTCCAGCGACCAGAGAAACAAACAAGCGGAACTACTACTCCCAGAATGCTCATTCCTGGCAGACTGGGATGGAATTATAATAGAAAGTTAAGGATCATAATAAGCAAGACAAATTTAGCTCTGCTACATCTGCTTTACTCTAACTGCAGTGCCCCTAACCCTCATCTACTGCCAGCAATAACACCTAGACAAGAGGGGAAAGGAACGGTCTGGGTGTCTAGGAAATGTAACCCTAAAACAGCGCCACACTTGTCTGCAGGTTGTGTCTGCTATTACAGCCCAACACCTTTGAATGTAGCAGTAATCCCAGACACAACCTGCGGACACATTTCTGGATACAGTGCGGCCATGTTCTCTCATCCTAAACCTCATCCTCAGCTCATGAAACATATTAGATATATAGCCAAACCTGATGATTTCATCAAGTCCGGTCAACCATCTGTTGTGTATGGGGACATAGCTGCCCTGTCCTTCTGTTCTCAGAAAGATAAGCCGTCTCTAAAAGGAATCTCCCCCCTACTCACAACTCATGCACGCTCCCCCGAGATGAGTGTGCACATGTGGTGGGACAGGGCTATGCTGTGTGTATGGCAGGACCATGGGGGGGAGAGGGCTATACTGTTTGTATGGCAGGACCATGGGGGGAGAAGGCTATCCTGTGTGTATGGCAGGACCATGTGGGGGGAGAGGGCTATCCTGTGTGTATGGCAGGACCATGGTGGGGAGAGGGCTATCCTGTGTGTATGGCAGGACCATGGTGGGGAGAGGGCTATCCTGTGTGTATGGCAGGACCATGTGGGGGAGAGGGCTATCCTGTGTGTATGGCAGGACCATGTGGGGGAGAGGGCTATCCTGTGTGTATGGCAGGACCATGTGGGGGGAGAGGGCTATCCTGTGTGTATGGCAGGACCATGTGGGGGGAGAGGGCTATGCTGTGTGTATGGCAGGACCATGTGGGGGGAGAGGGCTATCCTGTGTGTATGGCAGGACCATGGGGGGGAGAGGGCTATCCTGTGTGTATGGCAGGACCATGTGGGGGGAGAGGGCTATCCTGTGTGTATGGCAGGACCATGTGGGGGGAGAGGGCTATGCTGTGTGTATGGCAGGACCATGTGGGGGGAGAGGGCTATCCTGTGTGTATGGCAGGACCATGGTGGGGAGAGGGCTATCCTGTGTGTATGGCAGGACCATGGGGGGAAGAGGGCTATCCTGTGTGTATGGCAGGACCATGAGGGGGGGAGGGCTATCCTGTGTGTATGGCAGGACCATGGGGGGGGAGAGGACTATCCTGTGTGTATGGCAGGACCATGTGGGAGGAGAGGGCTATCCTGTGTGTATGGCAGGACCATGGGGGGGGGAGAGGACTATCCTGTGTGTATGGCAGGACCATGGGGGGGAGAGGGCTATCCTGTGTGTATGGCAGGACCATGTATCCCAGTATATTACTATATACAGCTGTTATTCAGTAGCCGGGAAGTCATTTCTTGTCAGATTCTGGGGACTTTGCGTTGAGATTATCTGATCTCCTCTGTGTCTCTCGGACAGTGGCTGAGCATGCCCACTACCATCATCCCCATCACTTAGATAGTAGAGCTTTATTCCCGTGATCAGTGGGGGTTCCAGCACTCCATGTCAGGAACTGTCCAGAGCAGCAGCAAATCCCCATAGAAAACCTCTCCTGCTCTGGACAGTTCCTGACATGGACAGAGGTGGCAGCAGAGAGCACTGTGTCAGACTGGAGAGAATACACCACTTCCTACAGGACATACAGCAGCTGAGAAGTAATGGAAGACTTCAGATTTATAAATAGAAGTAAATTAAATGTCTATATAACTCTCTGAAACCAGTTGATTTCAGAGGAAAACATTTTAGCTTAAGTTCCCCTTTAAGGTTCTCATTTAAATTATCTTATCAAATAAAACCCAGTGGCTGTGAAGTAAGGCGGGATGTGTAATGGATCCGGAGTGGTAGCAGGTTACACTGTATGACATGGCAGGAGGCCGAGCAGCCAAGCCCTGAGGAAGGGGCAGTGTCCGGGCTGGGGGGTGATAAATAATGGAGGGGCAGGGGACGTTCTCTGGGACCTGCCGGCACATGGCTCCCTGGTTTGGGAGTTGCAGAGTTTCCCTCTTTCTGATGATCAGACATTTGCTGAGATCTATTATGTCCGGCTGACAGGTACCCAGTCATCTGAGCCGCTGCCGCCGACGTGTTTCCCGGTGCTGAGGACTCCGCTTGTCTCAGTCCTTTGTCTTTATGTAGCTGTGCAGCATTAATGACATGTGACTCCTGGGGGGGCGCCATTCCTGCCCAGACTACATGCCAGACGCCCACCACCTCCACCACTGTATATATCAGAGTATATAGACTGCGGGCCAGATGGTATATATCAGAGTATATAGACTGCTGGCCAGATGGTATATATCAGAGTATATAGACTGCTGGCCAGATGGTATATATCAGAGTATATAGACTGCTGGCCAGATGGTATATATCAGAGTATATAGACGGCTGGCCAGACACTCACCATGGTATATATCAGAGTGTATAGACTGCTGGCCAGACACTCACCATGGTATATATCAGAGTGTATAGACTGCTGGCCAGACACTCACCATGGTATATATGAGAGTATATAGACGGCTGGCCAGATGGTATATATCAGAGTATATAGACTGCTGGCCAGATGGTATATATCAGAGTATATAGACTACTGGCCAGATGGTATATATCAGAGTATATAGACTGCTGGCCAGATGGTATATATCAGAGTATATAGACTGCTGGCCAGATGGTATATATCAGAGTATATAGACTGCTGGCCAGATGGTATATATCAGAGTATATAGACTGCTGGCCAGATGGTATATATCAGAGTATATAGACTGCTGGCCAGATGGTATATATCAGAGTATATAGACTGCTGGCCAGATGGTATATATCAGAGTATATAGACTGCTGGCCAGATGGTATATATCAGAGTATATAGACGGCTGGCCAGACACTCACCATGGTATATATCAGAGTGTATAGACTGCTGGCCAGACACTCACCATGGTATATATCAGAGTATATAGACTGCTGGCCAGACACTCACCATGGTATATATCAGAGTATATAGACGGCTGGCCAGATGGTATATATCAGAGTATATAGACTGCTGGCCAGATGGTATATATCAGAGTATATAGACTGCTGGCCAGATGGTATATATCAGAGTATATAGACTGCTGGCCAGATGGTATATATCAGAGTATATAGACTGCTGGCCAGACACTCACCATGGTATATATCAGAGTATATAGACTGCTGGCCATAGGCTATATATCAGAGTATACAGACTGCTAACCATACACTCACAGCGGTATATAGAACACCATATTTAGACTCCTGAGCAGACATTGTGGGTATCACAGGACGGCGTATGGACAGTGAGGGCTCACAGCATTACCTTAGGATATCTGTATGATGTCTTCTTAAAGGGGTTCTCCATGATTAAAACAAGCACAATTACTTTTTTGTAAAAGCAGCGCCGCCCCTGTCCTCAGGTTGTGTCTGGTATTACAATGGAACTGGACTGCAATACTTCCCCCAGAATGAGAGTAGCGCTGTGTCTGGAAGAAAGTCACCATGGTTTTCTAAGCCTGGAAAACCCCTTTAATTCTAGACTAGTGGCTATGATTCTTACATGCTGCCCACCTACTACTACCTACCATAGCTAAAGGGGATCTCCAGTCAGGAAATAAAATTAAGGGGAAAAAATTTAAATCAACTGCTATCAGAAAGTTATATAGATTTGAAATTTTACTTCTCTTTAAAAAAATCTCCAGTCTTCCAGTACTTATCAGCTGCTGTATGTCCTGAAGAAAGTGGTCTATTCTCTCCAGTCTGTATTCTCTGACAGTCAGGAACTGTCCAGAGCAGCAGCAAATCCCCATAGGCACCTCTCCTGCTCTGGACAGTTCCTGATATGGACAGAGGTGGCAGCAGAGAGCACTGTGTCAGGTTAGAATACAGCAGCTGATAAGTACTGGAAGACTGGAGAGAATACACCACTTCCTACAGGACATATAGCAGCTGATAAGTACTGGAAGACTGGAAAGAATACACCACTTCCTACAGGACATACAGCAGCTGATAAGTACTGGAAGACTGGAGAGAATACACCACTTCCTACAGGACATATAGCAGCTGATAATGGGATAATGAGACTGGAGATTTTTAAACAGAAGTTGTTATGGGGCAGCCGCCCGGTATGTGGGGGTCACCTATCACCCCCTCCCCTGGCAGCCGCCCGGTATGTGGGGGCCACCTATCACCCTCTCCCCTGGCAGCGGCCTAGTATGTGGGGGCCACCTATCACCCTCTCCCCTGGCAGCGGCCTGGTATGTGGGGGTCACCTATCACCCCCTCCCCTGGCAGCCGCCCGGTATGTGGGGGCCATCTATCACCCCCTCCCCTGGCAGCGGCCCGGTATGTGGGGGCCATCTATCACCCCCTCCCCTGACATCAGCCGGCGCTTCTCCTCACTGTTACTCCAGTCATCATTACAGTAATATATCTAACTATAATATATTGGGGCACCTTGTGTCTCCTCTCGGGCTGCGATGGAGCCGCCGCCGCAGTAACGCCATGGACTGGGGGGAGGTGAGGCGTCCGTTGTTACTCCCGCTCCCTCTGAGATGCAGCCGCTCCATCCCGGGTGACAGGGACTGAACAAGGATTCCATTCTCCTCTCCTTGGAATCTAGGTCAGGCCGCCATCATGGGAAGGGATCCAGCCAGGCCTGAATCCAGGGGGGCTGGGGGAGAGGGGTCATACAGCAAGACAGAAGGAGAAGGTGGATGTCTGTATATCACAGTATCCCCCACCCTCACCACCTGCTGCAAAACTACAACTCCCATCATGCACTGACAATATAATGTAAGTTGTAGTTTTGCAGGTCAGGAAACAATAGTCTATTCCCCAAAGCGTATATAGTCTCATCCAGGCGGGGTGCCCCATGGGTATGTGGGGGGTCATAGATCTGGGCCCCCACCGGCTGCAAAACTACAACTCCCATCATGCCCGACAGCTACATCATTGTGTTCTCATCCCCTGATACTACAGGGCAGGATAGTTACATTGCAGACAATTGGATCCACACCCCTAAATATACTGATTATTATTCTGAATAACATGTAGAAGAGATGAAACAATGAGAAGCAGCTGGATATGTGATATATAAGTGACTGTACAGTATAGCAGCATGTGGTGTATAATGTATAGTAACTGTATAACCCTGATAACACAGCAGCTGGATATGAGATATATAAGTTACTGTACAGTATAGCAGCATGTGGTATATAATGTATAGTAACTGTATAACCCTGATAACACAGCAGCTGGATATGTGATATATAAGTTACTGTACAGTATAGCAGCATGTGGTGTATAATGTATAGTAACTGTATAACCCTGATAACACAGCAGCTGGATATGTGATATATAAGTTACTGTACAGTATAGCAGCATGTGGTATATAATGTATAGTAACTGTATAACCCTGATAACACAGCAGCTGGATATGTGATATATAAGTTACTGTACAGTGTAGCAATCAGCATGTGGTGTATAATGTATAGTAACTGTATAACCCTGATAACACAGCAGCTGGATATGTGATATATAAGTTACTGTACACTATAGCAGCATGTGGTGTATAATGTATAATAACTGTATAACCCTGATAACACAGCAGCTGGATATGTGATATATAAGTTACTGTACAGTATAGCAGCATGTGGTGTATAATGTATAGTAACTGTATAACCCTGATAACTCAGCAGCTGGATATGTGATATATGTTACTGTACAGTATAGCAATCAGCATGTGGTATATAATGTATAGTAACTGTATAACCCTGATAACACAGCAGCTGGATATGTGATATATAAGTTACTGTACAGTATAGCAGCATGTGGTATATAATGTATAGTAACTGTATAACCCTGATAACACAGCAGCAGCTGGATATGTGATGTATAAGTTACTGTACAGTATAGCAGCATGTGGTATATAATGTATAGTAACTGTATAACCCTGATAACACAGCAGCTGGATATGTGATATATAAGTTACTGTACAGTATAGCAGCATGTGGTATATAATGTATAGTAACTGTATAACCCTGATAACACAGCATCAGCTGGATATGTGATATATAAGTTACTGTACAGTATAGCACTCAGCATGTGGTATATAATGTATAGTAACTGTATAACCCTGATAACACAGCAGCTGGATATGTGATATATAAGTTACTGTACAGTATAGCAGCATGTGGTATATAATGTATAGTAACTGTATAACCCTGATAACACAGCAGCAGCTGGATATGTGATATATAAGTGACTGTACAGTATAGTAGCATGTGGTATATAATGTATAGTAACTGTATAACCCTGATAACACAGCAGCTGGATATGTGATATATAAGTTACTGTACAGCATAGCAGCATGTGGTATATAATGTATAGTAACTGTATAACCCTGATAACGCAGCAGCTGGATATGTGATATATAAGTTACTGTATAGTATAGCAGCATGTGGAGTATAATGTATAGTAACTGTATAACCCTGATAACACAGCAGCTGGATATGTGATATATAAGTTACAGTACAGTATAGCAGCATGTGGTGTATAATGTATAGTAACTGTATAACCCTGATAACACAGCATCAGCTGGATATGTGATATATAAGTTACTGTACAGTATAGCAGCATGTGGTGTATAATGTATAGTAACTGTATAACCCTGATAACACAGCAGCTGGATATGTGATATATAAGTTACTGTACAGTATAGCAGCATGTGGTGTATAATGTATAGTAACTGTATAACCCTGATAACACAGCATCAGCTGGATATGTGATATATAAGTTACTGTACAGTATAGCAGCATGTGGTGTATAATGTATAGTAACTGTATAACCCTGATAACACAGCAGCTGGATATGTGATATATAAGTTACTGTACAGTATAGCAGCATATGGTGTATAATGTATAGTAACTGTATAACCCTGATAATACAGCAGCTGGATATGTGATATATAAGTTACTGTACAGTATAGCAATCAGCATGTGGTGTATAATGTATAGTAACTGTATAACCCTGATAACACAGCAGCTGGATATGTGATATATAAGTTACTGTATAGTATAGCAGCATGTGGTATATAATGTATAGTAACTGTATAACCCTGATAACACAGCAGCTGGATATGTGATATATAAGTTACTGTACAGTATAGCAATCAGCATGTGGTGTATAATGTATAGTAACTGTATAACCCTGATAACACAGCAGCAGCTGGATATGTGATATATAAGTTACTGTACAGTATATCAGCATGTGGTGTATAATGTATAGTAACTGTATAACCCTGATAACACAGCAGCTGGATATGTGATATATAAGTTACTGTACAGTATAGCAGCATGTGGTATATAATGTATAGTAACTGTATAACCCTGATAACACAGCAGCAGCTGGATATGTGATATATAAGTTACTCTACAGTATAGCAGCATGTGGTATATAATGTATAGTAACTGTATAACCCTGATAACACAGCAGCTGGATATGTGATATATAAGTTACTGTACAGTATAGCAGCATGTGGTGTATAATGTATAGTAACTGTATAACCCTGATAACACAGCAGCTGGATATGTGATATATAAGTTACTGTACAGTATAGCAGCATGTGGTGTATAATGTATAGTAACTGTATAACCCTGATAACACAGCAGCAGCTGGATATGTGATATATAAGTTACTGTACAGTATAGCAGCATGTAGTATATAATGTATAGTAACTGTATAACCATGATAACACAGCAGCAGCAGCTTGTAGATACAGGATGGAGCTGCAGATCCCCATAATGCAGTAGTGTAGTACAACAGGCTAGAATAGAGAAGCAGGGCTGCTGTCAGAGGTCTGTGTGGTCACATGACAGCAATGGGGAAGGGGTGTATTCAGCATGGACCAATCAGGAAGTGAGAATCACAGAGCTGTGCAGGAGGACAGCGACAGGAACTTTTCTATGCAACAGTTTGAATGCTGCTGTAATGTGCCTGCACTCACAGTCAGCCAGTGTGTATAGCTGAGTGTGAGTGCAGGCACATTATAGCACGAATGGAGAGGATGGGAAGCACAAGGGCTGACAGAGACTGGAGGGGGCAGGAAGAAATGAGCAGGACAGATGTGGGCACATACATGCAGCGCTCTCTGTCCGGGGAGAGAGGGGTTACAGCTATGAAGAGATTACCTCCACAGTCCTGTCCCCTGATGTAAGCCCCAGCCTGAAGTGGATCTGCTATGATTTGGAAGGTGAGGGAGACTTCCTGGGTCAGAGTACAGGGCTGTAGACCACACTGTGCAGACCATGCCCCTCCCCCACTCCCCCTCCCACCCAATACAGGAAGCTCTTACACCAAAGCAATGTTCTTACACCAAGTCACTATTTTTAAAATCTGTGATCTTTTCTTGTGAAACGCTCGCAATCCAAGTTACTCTTATACCAAGATACCAGTGTATATATATATATTGAGGGGATAGTTATATTGTTATAGTATTTAGTCCTGTTTCCTGCCTGATTGGCGTCACATTGGATTATGGGGAACAGTCTGATACTTTCCATTACCGGCAGTGGATTATTAATCCGCTTGTTGTGTTACCGCAGGATACGGACACAATGCCGCCATTCTGTATCGTATTTTATCCTTCTCATTAAGCAGGCATTTCCAGTCGGCCATAAGACGCCCTTTCCTCCTCAGCGGCCGGCCGGCTGCAGATTAGTTCAGTAAATCTCACGCACTCGGCGTCTGGCAGCGGCCTATTGTGAGGCCTGAGGTTGAGGAGATTTTGGGATTTGCCAAAAAAATAGCTTTGTTTTTGAATTTACAATGTGACCATTCAGCTGCAATACCGGACACGACCACCGACAGATGTGGCGCTATTTTTGGAAGAAAGCCGCCATGTTTTTCTAATCCACTTCCTGTCCGCCATATTGGCACCAGCAGATCATACATGTATCTGCGCCCTCATATATCATATAGTTTCACACATCTAGATATGTTTTTTATGGAAATGATGAATAACGTTCAGGTTCAGTGTGACTGGGAGCAAATGACACGACTGTTCTGTAGGAAGATGGAGAGGTCGTACTGATGGAAGCCATGAGTCACTGTGCAGGAGGTTGCAGCGTTTTTATGCATTGACAGGCTAGTAAAATCCTGAGAGCGCAGCGAGTGGGATTGTTGGCTGCAAAGTGGCCGCAAAAGCTTCTATTTCTGCTGTTGCTATAGCCAAGTGGGCAGGTGAGCTATATATACTGTGTATATAGGAACACTGGTGCTGTCTGCCATCTGGTGGCACAATTGGGAACTGCACACATCTCCCCTACCTTCTGGACAGTGAGCTTGTAGGACACCTAGTGGTCATTATGTGATATTACAGGGATAAATCTACTTTTTTTTTTATTTGTTCCATGTTTTTTTTTGTTGTTGTTACAGGTGCCTACAAAAAAGCTAAAGAAATATGAAAAGGATTATCTGGCAATGAGAGAAAGCCAGCTACAACAAGAGGATCCGATCGAGAGATACAAGGTAAGAAATACAGTGACTGCATTGTGTTCTGTACATTACATGATACCCTGGAGGAGGCAGTGCAGCCCTGACTGCTGCAGAACATCTTTGATCCATAGAAAGGGCTGAATAATAGAGAACAGTAATAGTTCTCAAAGCAAATTATAAGATTCCATTTAGGTAAGAGATGATTGGAAAATGAGGGGAAATTACCGGTTGCTATGGGCAACAGCACTGCTGTTTGTGTTAATCTGAGATCCCATTGTCTTTTTATATTTTGTGTCAACAATGTATTTCCCATTATGTCATTTAAAGGGATTATCCAGATTAGGAAACATGGCTTTTTTTTTTCCCCCGAAGACGGCGCCACTCTTGTTCATAGTTTGTTTGTGGTATTGCAGTTAATGGAGTCTACACCCAACCCTGGGACTATTCTAAGCAGCTATATTTTCTCACCCTGAATCACCCCTTTAAGAGCGCAGGGTAAACATGTGTTATAGCATTAAAGCTCTGAGCTATGAATACACGGCTGCCATTATTAGTCCATGTTTGTAGAGCAGACTGTCTGAGAGGGCGCAGCTCTGGAGCTGAATACTGCAGCTAGGTGTGGTCTGTGCATAGTTGGGTATAAACCTGAGAGCATTAGGGGAGGATATACTCAGTCATGCTGCAGCGATCGGCTTCAACAAGGCGACTGCACATTGTTGTGAGCTCACACATTACAGGCTCCATTTTATTCTTCAGGACATTTTATAGGTCACATAAAGTGACAATCATAGCGAAGTGTCCTGAAGGCGGGGCCAAAGCAGTGAAGTGCCGCAGTTTACTGCCCGTTTTCCCAAAGACAACCTCTCCGTTGGTCTAGTAGAATGAAACCAAACCTCTATGAATAGGATATCCCTGTAATGGGGATAAACATGGCTGCTGCCTTCCAGTAACAGCGCCTCTCCTGTCCTCAGTTTGGGTGCAGTATTGCAGCCCAGTTCTAGTGAAGCTGGATTGTGATACCACACTCATCCCGAGGACAGGGGTGGCGCTCCTGGATACCATAACCTAGATACAGCTTCTGGCAGCCATCTTGTGGAATGAAGCCAGATTCCCTGTCAGCAGTATGAACACTAGATGGGGCATAAGATGGCGGCTTATACCGTATACCTCATAGAAGCTATTGTCCCTTTTCTTCCAGTTTGTGTTTGTAAACTAGACGTCCTGGTTCTGCACTCTGGGACTTGGCGCCGGACCGATCATTCACGCACCATGTGCGCTATCTTATTAGACCAGAAGGCGACCGTACGGTAAATGCCGACAGAACGCGGCTCCGCGGGGCTTAGTTGTGTTACATTGCTGCAAATAGTGTTGTGTCCTGTAAAAGTAGTGTTAATAAAGTTATTTTATTATCCTCTGTCTCCTTTAATGGTAGATATATAAAATATACGGCCTAATGATATGTATAACGCCCCTGTGTGTCATTGACGTGTGATCCCCCCATGGTGTAACGTCCAGGTAGAAGTAACCGCCATGGGTATCCAAGTAACTGTGTTCCACCAGCCATATGTATATGTACCCCACATGTATCACAGTAGGGTGTGTGGCACGGATGCAGAACCATGGCGGGACGTACCCTCTCTTGTTTTTGTAGATGTAAGGCCACAGGGTCCGTCATTCAGGGGTGACAGGATATAGGAGAGCAGTATATAGATACATATATAGATCTCTCATCCTGGCAGTAATATAACATACTATAGGTCTTCTATATAGAAGGAGACGTATGGTGGTACACTGGTATATCTGTATCCATATTATGGGCGCAGGTTCTGGCCTGGCTGATGACCCCCACTGTCCGCTGCTGAGCTGCTTGTTGGGCCAGGACCATCAGCCATATCATGTGTATCCTAGCAGGAAGCCGACCTATATGTAAGTGTCTGACCTCATTCACACTGATTTATCTGACAGATCATTGAAGCCAAAGCCAGGAAGAGACTATAAATAGAGAACCGGTCATAAAGGAAAGACTGAGATTTCTCCTCTTCTGACATTCATTCCTGGCTTTGGCTTCAACAATCTGTCAGATACTCTGTCTGTGTAATAAGACCTTAAGGCTTCGTTCCAGCGTCCGTCCTTCTGTCCTCAATCGCAGCACAGATCACGGACGTGTGATTGTAGCTTGAGGACGTGTTCACACAGAGGGGGTTTTTGTGATGTAACGCAGCCGCACTATGAAACTGTATAGTAACACGGATCATTGTACGGCCCTCATTTTTATTGCTGTAAATTTAGGTGACCCTTTTCTGTCCAGGCATGATGGGAATTGTAGTTCTGCAGCAGTGTGCACTGACTATAATTCTATCCCACCTGTTGGCGGCCATGAGGGCTGGCATCTATACTGATTTCAGTGATTGGAATCCATCATGTTTTCATGGATCTGTATATAACACATTGTGATGGCCGGGAAGAGCAGGACTCTGTATACATGTGATGACCAGGAAGAGCAGGACTCTGTATACATATGATGACCAGGAAGAGCAGGACTCTGTATACATATGATGACCAGGAAGAGAAGGACTCTGTATACATGTGATGGCCAGGAAGAGCAGGACTCTGTATACATGTGATGACCAGGAAGAGCAGGACTCTGTATACATGTGATGACAAGGAAGAGCAGGACTCTGTATACATGTGATGGCCGGGAAGAGCAGGACTCTGTATACATGTGATGACCAGGAAGAGCAGGACTCTGTATACATGTGATGACAGGGAAGAGCAGGACCCTGTATACATGTGATGACAGGGAAGAGCAGGACTCTGTATACATGTGATGGCCGGGAAGAGCAGGACTCTGTATACATGTGATGGCCGGGAAGAGCAGGACTCTGTATACATATGATGACCAGGAAGAGCAGGACTCTGTATACATGTGATAACCAGGAAGAGCAGGACTCTGTATACATGTGATAACCAGGAAGAGCAGGACTCTGTATACATGTGATAACCAGGAAGAGCAGGACTCTGTATACATGTGATAACCAGGAAGAGCAGGACTCTGTATACATGTGATAACCAGGAAGAGCAGGACTCTGTATACATATGATGACCAGGAAGAGCAGGACTCTGTATACATATGATGACCAGGAAGAGCAGGACTCTGTATACATGTGATGACAGGGAAGAGCAGGACTCTGTATACATGTGATGACAGGGAAGAGCAGGACTCTGTATACATGTGATGACAGGGAAGAGCAGGACTCTGTATACATGTGATGACAGGGAAGAGCAGGACTCTGTATACATATGATGACAGGGAGGGAGCGGGCAGGGGAAGCCGGGTGTGTGATCAGGAGCAGCAGATTATCATTACAGCCAGGAGGACGTCCCCGCAGCCGCTCCCTGTGTCCGGCCCCATAGACATCTCCTCCGGACGTCTCCACTTGTCTGTGCTCTGGCTGAAGGTAAGTCCCGGCCCCCTCTGCTTGTGTCCGTGTCGCCCCCCTTCAGCTATGAGCAGTGTGTGCAGGTGTCTCCGCTTCGCTGCCCAGAGGATTATATTATAGCTTTCAGTGTGCTCAGTGCTGTGTAAGCGCCAGGAAGATCCCACCGATCCGTCAGTGTCAGGATCAGCCCTTAAAGGAGCCCAGTTACAACGGCAAATAACTTCTGATTGGTTCATATAGATCACTTGTCCGTCTTCTTGGCTTATACTAAGACGTCTTGGATCAGGTGATCCTATTCGTCCAGGAGTTACTGCCCCCTCTGCGTACCTAGAAGGTACAGCACTAGTATTGTAATATACAGGCCAGTGACGTCCCCATGCTCAGTTATATATACCGTATAGCAGACAGGACAGATCAGTTATATATACCGTGTAGCAGACAGGACAGATCGGTTATATATACCGTATAGCAGACAGGACAGATCGGTTATATATACCGTATAGCAGACAGGACAGATCAGTTATATATACCGTATAGCAGACAGGACAGATTGGTTATATATACCGTATAGGAGCTAATGGAGCCACATGAGCTATAGGGGCCACAGCATCTGTAGCATCTTTAGGAGCTTGTTCTTGGTTGATAAGGAATATATGTAGCTTATAGGTACCAGCTTTGTGTATTCATCTTAGTACATTTTGTAGGTTTACACAACTTTTACACAAGTCACCGGTGTAACCACATTGTGTATATGTGCAGTGACAGGTCCCCCTCCCCCGCCAGTATACTGGTAATACGGGGTCCCCCCCTCCTGTATACCGGTAATACGGGGTCCTTTACAGGCCCTTGTATATTTGTCAGTAATAACACAGATAGAAGGAGCGGAGTGCTGACATTATACCATAAGAAAGCTTTATTAACAAGAAAACTAGGCAAGACCCTAACTTGTAAGATTATTGAGGAAGACGGGATTGATGAGAAGTCATCACATATAGACGGTATATAGACGGTATATAGATGGTATATAGACAGTATATAGACGGTATATAGACTGGTATATAGATGGTATATAGATGGTATATAGATGGTATATAGATGGTATATAGACAGTATATAGACGGTATATAGACTGGTATATAGATGGTATATAGATGGTATATAGACAGTATATAGACGGTATATAGACTGGTATATAGATGGTATATAGACGGTGTATAGACGATGTACAGGAGGACTCATTGCATCAGGCTGGTCACAGATGAGACATCCCTCATGTAACCGTATAGCCGTCACCTCTCAGACCCCGGCAGACGTAGCACAATGCAGAGCGCTCGTGTTGAACTGGTTTTTCATGTATAAGACGTATAGCGTCACTGGGATGAGAATAGTGGCCGTAATTCAATCGTCTGGCAGCGGCCTCAGGCAGAACCTCCACAGCTCCCTTCTATATGCCGCCATATTGTGCCAAGCAGTGATATACTTATACCATAATATGGCATCAGCGGTGCTGAGTGCTCCCATAGACTTCCATGGATGCCATATTATAGTACAGAGCTGTAATAAGGTCCTGACTACGGGAACATACAGCAGAACCTGTATTTCCTTATAGACGATCTCCCCGCCCGCTGTAGGGAGTCTTTCCTGTAAGTTCAGGTCGGTTTCAGTCGCTGTCGCAGCTTCTCCAGGAAAGACAATTGTGTGTTCACTTCTGGTAAACAGCGAGCGTTATCCTGTATCGCAATAACTCGAGCCGCTCTGTTTCCTGCTCAGCAGCTAGTCAGGAAATAGCCCAGAATATAGCCGAGCTGTATACGCCGCTATATACTCCGAGGCTCCAGCTCCACAAATAGACGACATCCCCATAGGGACTACTGTGAGTATGGCTGAATATAGAGGAGAGATGGAGGGCTGTAGAGTCCAGGCAGGAGGGGGTCACACTGCACCTCTCTCATTCCCATCATGCATGGACAGCTGAGGCATGATGGGAGTTGTAGTGTTGCTGGGAAGCTGCAGTTTGCCCCCCTTGTAGGTTTGGGGATGCTGCTGTGTGCCCGTCTTGTGCTCGGCATCACTTTGTGTCTGTTGTGAAGACAATTTGCCCCGGGCAGGTCGCTCCTGTGCTCGTGAAATCCTCGGCTTGTGGCTTCTTCCTGTCTGGTCCTGCCCAGCAATGAACTGAACAGAATGCGGCACAGTCAGAAGCGACGGGCGGCCGGCGTGTGTGCAGCTTCACATTGTGACCTGCCCTCAGAGACCATCGACTTCCCGCTCTGTGCTGCCTTCTTGGGTTACAACTCTCATCATCTATGTCTGTTGTTCTGACAAGCAGGACGGGAGATGTGACCGAACAGGTAGAGCGACTGCTGGAAGGTGACCCAGACGTCCATGAGCTCTCGGGGCCCGCTCCCTCTGAAGATGCTTTGCTTTGTATTCCCCACATGTCAGTAGTTTCCTCCATTACAGGTGTCAGTAGTTTGGAGACGTCCGTGTAACCTGTTTGCTTCTCGTTTATCCACAGAGAGAAAACCGGAGACTTCAGGAGACCAGTATGAGACTGGAACAGGAGAACGATGACCTGGCGCATGAACTGGTCACCAGTAAGATCGCCCTGCGCAATGACTTGGACCAGGTGAGACAGTTAACCCTGTATAGTGTGTGTGTGTGTGTGTATATATATATATATATATACATATATATATATATGTGTGTGTATGTATGTATGTATGTATAATATTATATGGGGTCTGCTCTGAGTCACATGATCAGACTACCAGCAGCATCCTAGTTATGTATTTTTCCTATCCCATCATACATCTGTGGAGGTCGCAGCCATCATGACATCACTGTACTATTATGCACCTCCAGTAGTCATTACTATGAGGTTTACTATTAACGTGGCTGCCATAGCTGTTTCCTATCTTCTCCTGCTGACTCCTTCACGTCATTCTTTCTGAACACGGCTCCTTCATACATAATGGCTGCCGTACCTGTGTCTCACCTTCTCCTTCATCATACATAATGGCTGCCGTACCTGTGGATCACCTCCTCCTCCATCATACATAATGGCTGCCGTACCTGTGGCTCACCTCCTCCTCCATCATACATAATGGCTGCCGTACCTGTGTCTCACCTCCTCCTCCTCCATCATACATAATGGCTGCCGTACCTGTGTCTCACCTCCTCCTCCATCATACATAATGGCTGCCGTACCTGTGTCTCACCTCCTCCTCCTCCTCCATCATACATAATGCCTGCCGTACCTGTGTCTCACCTCCTCCTCCATCATACATAATGGCTGCCGTACCTGTGGATCACCTCCTCCTCCATCATACATAATGGCTGCCGTACCTGTGGCTCACCTCCTCCTCCTCTTCCATCATACATAATGGCTGCCGTACCTGTGTCTCACCTCCTCCTCCATCATACATAATGGCTGCCGTACCTGTGTCTCACCTCCTCCTCCATCATACATAATGGCTGCCGTACCTGTGGCTCACCTCCTCCATCATACATAATGGCTGCAGTACCTGTGGCTCACCTCCTCCTCCATCATACATAATGGCTGCCGTACCTGTGTCTCACCCCCTCCTCCTCCATCATACATAATGGCTGCCGTACCTGTGGCTCACCTCCTCCTCCATCATACATAATGGCTGCCGTACCTGTGGCTCACCTCCTCCTCCATCATACATAATGGCTGCCGTACCTGTGGCTCACCTCCTCCTCCTCTATCATACATAATGGCTGCCGTACCTGTGGCTCACCTCCTCCTCCTTCATACATAATGGCTGCCGTACCTGTGGCTCACCTCCTCCTCCATCATACATAATGGCTGCCGTACCTGTGGCTCACCTCCTCCTCCATCATACATAATGGCTGCCGTACCTGTGGCTCACCTCCTCCTCCTCCTCCATCATACATAATGGCTGCTATACCTGTGGCTCACCTCCTCCATCATACATAATGGCTGCCGTACCTGTGGCTCACCTCCTCCATCATACATAATGGCTGCCGTACCTGTGGCTCACCTCCTCCATCATACATAATGGCTGCCTGTGTCTCACCTTCTCCTCCATCATACATAATGGCTGCCGTACCTGTGTCTCACCTCCTCCATCATACATAATGGCTGCTGTACCTGTGTCTCACCTCCTCCTCCTCCATCATACATAATGGCTGCTATACCTGTGTCTCACCTCCTCCTCCTCCTCCATCATACATAATGGCTGCTATACCTGTGTCTCACCTCCTCCTCCTCCTCCATCATACATAATGGCTGCCGTACCTGTGGCTCACCTCCTCCATCATACATAATGGCTGCCGTACCTGTGGCTCACCTCCTCCATCATACATAATGGCCGCCTGTGTCTCACCTCCTCCATCATACATAATGGCTGCCGTACCTGTCTCACCTCCTCCTCCATCATACATAATGGCTGCCGTACCTGTCTCACCTCCTCCTCCATCATACATAATGGCTGCCGTACCTGTGTCTCACCTCCTCCTCCATCATACATAATGGCTGCTGTACCTGTGTCTCACCTCCTCCTCCTCCATCATACATAATGGCTGCTGTACCTGTGTCTCACCTCCTCCTCCTCCATCATACATAATGGCTGCCGTACCTGTGTCTCACCTCCTCCTCCATCATACATAATGGCTGCCGTACCTGTGTCTCGCCTCCTCCATCATACATAATGGCCGCCTGTGTCTCACCTTCTCCTGCATTTTATGACCATCTTGTCTTTTTCGTTCAATAGGCTGAAGACAAGGCCGAGGTGTTAAACAAAGAACTTCTGCTCACCAAGCAGAGACTGATAGAGACTGAGGAAGCAAAGTGCAAGCAGGAGGAAGAGACCGCCCAGGTGAGGAGACCACCGAACATACCAATCTGTAGAGAATCATTCAGTAATGGCACATGTGCGCTTCACCTGGCCGAGCATCCATTTGTTTTCATTGAATAGAGAGGGGGATGGGCTGTTCTCTGGCAAATCCATCATCCTGGTCCCCATACACATTAGGCGGTGGTGACCAGATACAATGAACTTATAGTTACACATGCGGAGTTTCCCTTCCTGCCATCTCCCACCCCTCAGGCCATTGATCGCTGTATATACTATATACAGTGGCGGTCTTTGGCACCAAGCAACCCAAGCGATCGCTTGGGGCCCCCAACATCCAGGGGGGCCCCCACGCCCCGCTCTTATGTTTAAGACCGCTGGACAGGGCCGCTGCCCCTCTCGCTGCTGCCATCTGAACTGTAACTATGAGCACTCGTAATGAGCGCTCATAGTTACATGCAGCAGCAGCACTGACAGGGCGGGAGACATTGGCTCCCTTCCTGTCAGTCACTCTTGTTGCCGCAGGAAGGGTTTTCCCTGCAGTCACAAGTGGCAGCTTTGTCCTTGTGGTGCCAGCGCTGTGACATCACTGGAGCATTGGCGCCAGGACAAGGGGAGTGCGGCCTCTTGTGATCGCAGGGAAAACCCTTCCTGCGGCCACAAGAGTGAAGAGAAGAGGAGACGCCCGGACCCAGGTGAGTATAAGTGTTTGTTTTATTGTGTTATATACTATATGGGAGGGGGAGCACACAGGGGTCTGTTTAACTGTGGGAGCGCACATCGGGGGTCTATATAAATGGGGGGAGCACACAGGGGGCTATAGACTATTGGGGCTTCACAGAGGCGTCTATATACTACTGGGGGCAGCACACAGGGGGTCTATATACTACTTGGGGCAGCAAAATGGGGTCTATATACAACTTGGAGAGCACAGAGGAGGTCTATATCCAAGTGGGAGAGCACACAGGGGGGCTATATACTACTGGGGGAGCACACAGGGGTCTATATACTACTGGGGTGGCACACAGGGGGTCTATATACTACTGGGGGAACATACAGGGGGTCTATATACTACTTGTGAGGCACACAGGTGGTCTATATATAACTGTGGGAGCACACAGGGGTCTGTATACAACTGGGGCAGCACACAAGGGGTCTATATAGTACTGGTGGGTCAAACAGGCGGTCTATATACTACTGGGGGAACCACACAGGGGGTTACTATACTACTGGAGGAGCACACAGGGGTCTATATCCAAGTGGGGGAGCACACAGGAGGTCTATATCCAAGTGGGGGAGCACACAGGGGGGCTAAATACCCCTGAGGGAGCACACAGGGGGTATATACAACTGGGGGCAGCACACAGGGGGTCTATATACAACTGGGTCAGCACACAGAAGGTCTATATACTTCTGGGGGAGCACAAGGGGGGCTATATATAACTGGGGGAACACACAGGGGTCTATATACTACTGGGGGAAGCAAACAAGGGGTATATACTACTGGGAGCAGGACACAAGGGGTATATACTATTGGGGGCAGCACACAAGGAGTATATATTACTGGCGGTAGCGCACAAGGGGTATATACTACTGGGGGAAACACACAGCGGTCTATTGTTTTGGAACACGTGTCGAGGGGGGGGCCCAGACATAACTTTGCTTGGGGCCCCAGAAATGCCAAGACCGCCCCTGACTATATACCTGTCTGTCACTGTAGCGAGGGGCAGCACTCTCCCGCATACAGCAGCCTCATAACTACAAGTCCTCTGGATTTTATCACATTTTCCCACTAATAGCGGCGTCTCTGCGCCCACTTTCCATGAACAGATAATAATTCTCCTCTTTCTTCCCCGCAGCTGAAGGAGGTTTTCCGAAAGCAGCTAGAAAAGGCAGAACAAGAAATTAAGAAGACAACAGCGATCATAGCGGAGTACAAACAGGTAGGTGTCCACTATGAGCGCCCCCTGGAGGCCATTAGCTGCATGTCAGAGATGTTGTCCTCCTGGACGGTAATAAATGTTATTGTAGAGAACAGGATGCAAAACCCGAGTTCTGTTCCTATAGACTCCGCTAGAATAGTGGCCATAGCGGAATCATCTCTCATCATCTTCTGTCATTGTCTTCTCTCTGGTAGATTTGCTCTCAGCTGAGTACACGGCTGGAGAAGCAGCAGACCGCAAGTCGGGAGGAGCTGGAGATTGTGAAGGTGAGACACGTGAGATGTGAATACAGCGAAGCGTCATCGAGTCTGTAGGAACCAAGAGAGTAACCATTTCTGTTTCTTCAGGCCAAAGTGATGTCCTGCAGTCACTGCAGTGAGATCTTCAGTAAGGAAGGATCAGCACAAAGCTCCAGCAGAGACCAGACCGGCGACGGGGGGGATGACGAGAAGGATTCCCTGATGAAGCATCTGCGGGAGATGGAGCTGGAGCTGGCACAGACCAAACTGCAGCTGGTGGAGGCCAAGTGTCGGATACAGGTACAGATACTGAACCACGACACCAACATCATAGTCACTACCCAGCATCCTGTAGAGAAATCCTATGAACACATACGAGTAGGGATCTGATTCTTTATCCCTATTTTCTGTGGGGACTCATCTGAAAATTATTGACTTTGCATTTAAAAAGCCGTCTAGATTTCTTAGTAAATGTCGAGACATTTTCTAAAACTTGATGTAGTTAGGTTAGTTTCACTACAAAGTTCTAGACTAGAGATGATCGAACCTACAAAATGCCAATGTTTGATCACGTCTATTCTAGACACCTTGGGAACCGTGGACTAAAACTGTGTAAATCTCAGACTAGACAGCCTAATAATGCAGCAGATGAATCCGTGGCTCCAGTTGTTTGATATCTGGTGCATGACCACTGTCTAGTTGAAGTTTAGAGCAAGTCAGACTCTTGTATATACTTTGTAGTCCACTGCAGCACTGGGTTGAATCCATATCACACGTAATGTGCTGAGGAAATGGCGCAAATTCCACCATCGTAAATGTCTCACTGACTGCATTAGATAGCATTGTGACCACTATGAAGCCATCTTGAACCTTTTTCTCCTTGTCTCCCCAGGAGTTGGAGCACCAGCGAGGAGCTCTGCTCAATGAAATCCAAGCTGCCAAAAACTCTTGGTTTAGTAAAACCCTGAACTCTATTAAAACTGCCACAGGGACCCAACCCACCGCACAGTCACCCCAGGGCGCCCAGGCCTCCAGCCCAGTACTACAGGCGCCCAAGGAGAGCACATAACAGCAGGAGAGAGAACCCTCCAAGAGCACAAGACGACCAAACAGGAAGCAGAGACCCGCGAGCCGAGGACCCCCACCACCCCCTGGATTTTACCCTCCTTATCGTGGAGTCGTTCTGCTTCTTGAGACTGAATTTTTGGGCTGCCGCCACTTTTACACTTTATTATTTTAATGGACTTGTATTATTTTAGTATAACAAGGGCCCTGGGGCTCCAGCCGGCCGGTGATCCCCTCGGACACATTCATAGGCTTTAGCCTGGGCTGCCTGATTCATGTGCGTGTTTTGTATGTATAAAATATGTTGCCGTGAAGATACAAATGTTTATAGAAATACAGATTTACATATCTGATCTGAAGGTTTTCACACATTGCTGCCTAAAAAGTGCAAATTTCTGTTTTGTTTTTCAATTCTTTCCTCCTTGGTCTCTGGGATTTCTGCCCTTGGACCCAGTGTTGTATTGTATGCAACCTGACGTTTTATTAACCCATCACAATACTATCCGTAATAAAAAAAAATTCATTGCTAAAGCTAGGTGTGGCTTTTATTGCTCTGCATACAGTGTGGATGATCGGCCTCCTAGGATCTGGTTGTAGATAGTGAATGTATATGTGTCGCATAGTCCCATAGGCTCCATTCTATGATCAGGTGGATTCCGTCTTTGGCGCAAAGAAGTGACTTAATTTTTTGGGGCGCACGGCTGAATCATCCCGAGCATAGATTGGAGTCTATGGGACAGGCGAGTGTGAGCATGCAGGGAATCTGCGCAATTTCCGTAGTGTTCAAGGGCCCTTATCCTGGAACATGAGCTGCTGTCCAAATTCAACTTCAAGCAGCCCTTGGTAGTCCAGGAAAACAGGGATATGCATTTACCAGAACAAGATACATGACAGGAGAACAAAGTAATAAATTCTAGATGTATTAAAAATATCTATATAAATAGTGCACATCGTCTCCCAGACACAGAACAGATGAAAGGCACCTGAGCTGCTTCTCATAGGTCAGACTGATCAGAAGATGTTAACCTACTGGGGAGCGGTGAACGGATGGTGAGCGGACTCAAACTCCTCCGGATTCTCTTCTTTAGGAAGAAAGAGCGGAAAGTCAACAACCCACAAGAAGTGGAAAGCATTGGGGTCACGGAGTGGTACCCCGCACTCTTCTAGCTGGGAGGCGAGTTCGAGGCGTAGCTTGCCTAAAGCAGAGCTCTGTGGGAGACAAATGACAGAGACGTGACAACACAGCCCTGGACAGGAGAGCTATGGGTGGGGGGAATATACCAGGTGACTTTCAGCCAAGCATTCAGGTTTGGGGAAAGTTAATTAACCCAAACAGTTCAGCGAGTTCACTCAACACTGATCCTGGGACAGATGGTTTGGACAAGATAAACTAATATGTTCAATCTATTCCTCTTATTGGAAATAAGGGGCTGTCAGGTTTCTAGCATTATTCCTTTGCCCATTAATAAAACATACATGCTCAGTTAAAAGGGTGCTCCAGCAACAATCTTTTTCTTTAAAATCAACTGATTTCAGAAAATTATATAAAGATGTAATTTAATTTTTAAATAGATCTCCAGTCTTCCAGTACTTATCAGCTGCTGTATGTCCTGCAGGAAGTGGTATATTCTTTCCAGGCTGACACAGTGCTCTCTGCTGCCACCTCTGTCCATGTCAGGAACTGTCCAGAGCCGGAGAAGTTTTCTATGGGAATTTGCTCCTGCTCTGGACAGTTCCTGACATGGACAGAGGTGGCAGCAGAGAGCACTGTACTGTGTCAGACTGGAGAGAATACACCACTTCCTGCAGGACTTTGGGTACATAGCAGCTGATAAGTACTGGAAGACTGGAGATTTTTAAAGAGAAGTAAATTACAAATCTATATAATAATCTATATAACTAATTTTAAAGAAAAAGATTTTCTCCAGAGTACCCCTTTAAGTGTGTACATGTGTATAGGGGGTTGAGATGAACAGCTATGGCTGACTAATGTGTATGGACACCTTCACAACTCTCTACAGCTGTATTTACCAGAACAAGATACATGACAGGAGAACAAAGTAATAAATTCTAGATGTATTAAAAATATCTATATAAATAGTGCACATCGTCTCCCAGACACAGAACAGATGAAAGGCACCTGAGCTGCTTCTCATAGGTCAGACTGATCAGTAGATGTTAACCTAACCCCATAGAGGACGGGCTCTGGGGCCACAGATGACAACATGGAAATGAGGACAGAACCCTCCCTGCCGAGGAACTTCCAGCTTTTCAAGATGAAGGTAGATCTTCTTCAGACGCTGACTTTCCTGATATTCTGCCCCTTTAACAATGATGCAATCCAGCTAGAACAGGTTTCCAAAGAGACACACCTTAAACTATTATAAAGTGCAAATCTCCGGCAATGTGTTGTCCTTCACGTTCCACATGACCTGCGTGTGATTCTCCCAGCATTCCTCACATCCGATCACCAATGTAACAAAGAAGCATTCATCTCAGTCCGGAGTGCCCCCAGGGCAGCGATCCCGGCTCCATTACTTGGGTATGACCTGTATGTGATACGACTGGAGATCCTCAGCTGACACACAGTCCGGAGCGTTACTCATAAGGTCGTGACCACGGAATGATTTAGGGAAGGCGATGACGTCACGTATGCTCTGCGCTCCAACAATAATGGAAATCAGCCGATCTAATCCTAAATATAAAGGAAAATACTGAATCAGTTCTGCGGGGATTAATGGGTAATGTCTGACTAAGAAAAACAACATACAATATAAGGCCTCACACAAACACAATACACTCCATATTACTGCAGTCAGTCCTGACCCAGGCCGTTTTATCATGACCCGAGCTCAGACCGTGACTTGTGTCTGGAAAATGGACGCATACATTTATGAATGTGGTTGGTATTAGTCTTTTTATATGGAATTTGTTTGTATACCCTGTATACAGAGGCCATGATGGGATCTAGATCTGTATGTGAGATCAGGGACTCTGGAAAACCAATAGAATAGGACTCACACAGACCCACCACATTGCTAAAGAACGGACTTGTGGCCATAGTACAAGCTTTAGCTGCCCGGGCATGATGGGAATTGTAGTTTTGCAACAGTAGAGGGGTCGCAGGTTGGATATCTGAATGTAGAGAGAAGGGAACGCAACACCCTAGGGCTAAAGCCCCTTCAAGCAGCTGATTCCTTGGGGTGAGTGAAGCCTGGGTCTATACAAATACAACGGTATATGGCTGCCTTCCCATAAGCGTATAGGAAAACCAGCCCTATAGGTGAACATTACTCATAAAGCAGAGACATCTAGGTATTCTGGAGTTATGGCACTTACCTAAAGCAATGCCACCATGAGGGGGCGCTCCAGACTCCAGCGCCTGCAGAAGGTGCGATAGGAGGTTCACATCTTCCTGTAGAAACACAGATTCTTTATACTCACCGCTATCTAATCGGCTACAGACACCATTTTCACACACATTATTTTATAGTGACATAATAGGCGTCACCGCCCGGTGAGCGGCCACTATATGATATACAGAATATTCTATATATGACGTACAGAATATTCTGTATGTAACCGCAATCACACTGTACTGCAGGGACATACATGAGAAGACCATCTCTTACCTTCAGAATGTCTTGAAGAACCCGACGTTGAAGTTCTGAGTTGTGAATTCGAATTGAGCCGCCGCCAACTTCATTTCCGTTTAGAACGAGGTCATAGTGCTGGCCGCGAACCTGCAGCACAAAACGCGTCAGTAACGGATGGATCCTCATCAATCATACAATGGCTGATTACAAGAAGATCAGGTCCCTCGTACAGAAGGACAGTGTAATGCACCCCGACATCCCTTAGGGATGTAACCAGGGATGACCGCTCCCAGATTTACCTTAGCTGGGTCCGTGTACAGAAGCTCCACGTCATCCGGATGGGGAGCGGTAAACGGATGGTGAGCGGACTCAAACTCCTCCGGATTCTCTTCTTTAGGAAGAAAGAGCGGAAAGTCAACAACCCACAAGAAGTGGAAAGCATTGGGGTCACGGAGTGGTACCCCGCACTCTTCTAGCTGGGAGGCGAGTTCGAGGCGTAGCTTGCCTAAAGCAGAGCTCTATGGGAGACAAATGACAGAGACGTGACAACACAGCCCTGGGTGACCTCTCACAGGACAGGAGAGCTATGGCTGCAAACAAGAACTATGGGTGGGGGGAATATACCAGGTGATTTTCAGGCCACAGAATAGTTACACGTTTTAGGGTACGCTGTATCTGTGCAACAATTTCTGAGCCTTCAGAAGTGAGACGGAAGGTGGCCGCTGTGTATGAAGCCCCGATATCAGGATCACAGGGCGCAGCACTACGGAGGTAGCACTCACAGCGGTGTCGTGTGGCCCCGCCGCCAGCAGGACGAGATCTTCAGACTTCGCCCCAGTAGATTCGGCGAGAGCTTTCTGCAGTTCTTCAGTGAGATTCTTCCCTAGAGGAGATTTCCAGGATCCGTCCGGTCTGACTATAACGGCCATCACATCCTGTAATAAATATATAATCCTCCAATGGCTGCAGATACATGGAGATGAAATAACTGTATAGAATATACTCTGCTGTATCCTTTATAGAGCTTCTCTCACAGCCACCACTAGGGGGAGCTCACAGAATACAGTTTACATTAAATCATGTGAAACCCGGCGTCTACTACTACTGTGTACAGGGGCGGAACTACCGCCGTAGCAGCCGGGGCGGAACTACCGCCGTAGCAGCCGTAGCGGCTGCTACGGGGCCCCTAACATCAGGGGGCCCGTGGCCTCGGCCCCCCGAAGATGACCGCTTGCAACAACCGGCGGCCGAGCGGGCCTCCAGGGTATTCAGTGTTCTGACTGACAGCGCGAGAAGCCATAGGCTTCCCGCTCTGTCAATCATTCTTGTGACCGCAAGCAAGCATTCTGCTTGCGATCACAAGAGTGTCCCACCCAATGAGCAGCTCTTTGGTGAAGTCCCGGCAGCGTCATCGCTGAGTACTAAGAACACAAACCGGAAGTCCCAGCCGCCGCGGCGCACACTGAGCGCTCAGCGATGACGCTGCCGGGACTTCACCAGAGGGCTGCTCATCGGACGGAGGCAGAGAGAAGAGGAGACCGGCGACCGACGGGGGAGCGTGGGGTTAGGTGAGTTATGTGTTTGTTTGTTTTTTTAATCAGAGGAGCAACACTGCGGGCTATGTGGGGAAGGGGATGCACAATACTGGGGGCTATGTGGGGAAGGGGATGCACAATACTGGGGGCTATATGGGGGATGGGGATGCACAATACTGGGGGCTATGTGGGGAAGGGGATGCACAATACTGGGGGCTATGTGGGGAAGGGGATGCACAATACTGGGGGCTATGTGGGGAAGGGGATGCACAATACTGGGGGCTATGTGGGGAAGGGGATGCACAATACTGGGGGCTATGTGGGGGCTGGGGATGCACAATACTGGGGGCTATGTGGGGAAGGGGATGCACAATACTGGGGGCTATGTGGGGAAGGGGATGCACAATACTGGGGGCTATGTGGGGAAGGAGATGCACAATACTGGGGGCTATGTGGGGATGGGGATGCACAATACTGGGGACTATGTGGGGAAGGGGATGGACAATACTGGGGGCTATGTGGGGAAGGGGATGCACAATACTGGGGGCTATGTGGGGAAGGGGATGCACAACACTGCGGGCTATTTGGGGAAGGGGATGCACAATACTGGGGGCTATGTGGGGAAGGGGATGCACAATACTGGGGGCTATGTGGGGAAGGGGATGCACAATACTGGGGGCTATGTGGGGGCTGGGGATGCACAATACTGGGGGCTATGTGGGGGCTGGGGATGCACAATACTGGGGGCTATGTGGGGGCTGGGGATGCACAATACTGGGGGCTATGTGGGGAAGGGGATGCACAATACTGGGGGCTATGTGGGGGCTGGGGATGCACAATACTGGGGGCTATGTGGGGGAGGGGATGCACAATACTGGGGGCTATGTGGGGGAGGGGATGCACAATACTGTGGGCTATGTGGGGAAGGGGATGCACAATACTGGGGGCTATGTGGGGAAGGGGATGCACAATACTGGGGGCTATGTGGGGGAGGGGATGCACAATACTGGGGGCTATGTGTGGACTAGGGGTGCACAATACTGGGGGCTATGTGGGGAAGGGGATGCACAATACTGGGGGCTATGTGGGGATGGGGATGCACAATACTGGGGGCTATATGGGGGATGCACAATACTGGGGGCTATATGGGGGATGCACAATACTGGGGGCTATATGGGGGATGCACAATACTGGGGGCTATATGGGGGATACACAATACTGTGGGCTATATGGGGATGCACAATACTGGGGGCTATATGGGGGGATGCACAATACTGGGGGCTATATGGGGGGATGCACAATACTGGGGGCTATATGGGGGATGCACAATACTGGGGGCTATATGGGGGATGGGAATGCACAACACTGGGGGCTACCTATATGGGGGATGGACAACACTGGGGGCTACCTATATGCGGGACCGGGATGGACAACACTGGGGGCTACCTATATGCGGGACGGGGATGGACAACACTGGGGGCTACTTTTATGGGGAATGTGGGCCATCTAAAAGGGGAACTACGCAGAGGGTCCATTTATGAAGGGGACTAGGGGGCACCTATAAGGGGAACTACACTGGGGGGGTTGACACAGAGGGGTCATCTAAGAGGACTACACAGAGGGGACCATATACTGTAGGGCAGGGATAGGGAACCTTGGCTCTCCAGCTATTGCAAAACTACAGCTTTATTTTTGACTGTCCATACATGATGGGAGTTGTAGTTTTGCAGAAGCTGGAGAGCAGAGATTCCCTACCTCTGATATAGGTGATGCACAGAGGGTGTCATCTACTATAAATGGATTACACAGAGGGGGATCTCTACTATAGTAGATGCACATGGGGCCATCTATATGGAGGACTGAACAAGGGGCAATCTATAAGCTGTCTACACAGAGCCTAATTTGTCTGTCTGGCAGATTCTGTGGATTCGTGGCTCGGAGTTCTTATAATGGCCCAGGACAGATGGAGAAGAAAATGAAAAGGAAACAACTCTAATGAGAGAAGGCGTCCCCTGTGAGTCACTTAATATAACTGCAGTGTAATTTATATGGTGTATAGAACCTGTGTAGAGCTGGGTGTGTTGATGGCATAGTGGTTGGTCGAGGAGGGGGGGGCCCCAATCAAAAGTTTGCTATGGGGCCCAGCCATTTCTAGTTACGCCCCTGACTGTGTACATTGTGTCATCGCAGTCACATGTATAAGGTGGTAATAATATCTCCTCCATACGCCGTCACCACTTATTCTACCTGCTCATGCTGCGTCCTGATCATCTGCAAGATTGAATCCAATGCTTTCCCCTTTAGATGACTCTGTAAGAACAAGATGGGAAAACATAAAATACAGACACTGCGATATATACAATGTGTGAGAGAAGGCCTGTATATACTGTACGCTTACGCTGTATGTGGCCAATAAGATATCATATACTATAACATTGGGCACATTGGCTTGCTGATGTAAAAATCACAAATACAATACAAAGGAACTAATGTGAACACGGCCCTACAGTACTGTTAAGGCCCTATTACACCAACAGATTTATCTGACAGATTTTTGCAGCCAAAGCCAGGAATGGACTATAAACAGAGAACTGGTTATAAAGAAAAGACTGAGATTTCTCCTCTTTTCAAATTCATTCCTGGCTTTGGCTGCAAAAATCTGTCAGATAATCTGTTGGTGTCATAGGGCCCTAACAGATATCGTATCCTATGTGGATATAAATTACTCTATTGCCTCGTGTAATATGGTCGGCGATCAGCTGATGAATGAGGAAACGCTCGTCCACGGACAATTGCTGGGGAGTTACAGACGTGCGGCCACCAGGGGAGCTGTGGAGCAAGCAAGGCTAACAGGACCCCGATACACACCAACAGTATATAAAGTATATAAGAAGTGCATTTAATAGACACAGACAATATCACAATATCCCACTGCTCTATGGTGGTCTACGATGGTCTATTGTCCCCTATGGTCCTCTAGGGCCCTGGTGGTCTATGGTCCTCTAGGGCCCTGGTGGTCTATGGTCCTCTAGGGCCCTGGTGGTCTATGGTCCTCTAGGGCCCTGGTGGTCTATGGTCCTCTAGGGCCCTGGTGGTCTATGGTCCTCTAGGGCCCTGGTGGTCTATGGTCCTCTAGGGCCCTGGTGGTCTATGGTCCTCTAGGGCCCTGGTGGTCTATGGTCCTCTAGGGCCCTGGTGGTCTATGGTCCTCTAGGGCCCTGGTGGTCTATGGTCCTCTAGGGCCCTGGTGGTCTATGGTCCTCTAGGGCCCTGGTGGTCTATGGTCCTCTAGGGCCCTGGTGGTCTATGGTCCTCTAGGGCCCTGGTGGTCTATGGTCCTCTAGGGCCCTGGTGGTCTATGGTCCTCTAGGGCCCTGGTGGTCTATGGTCCTCTAGGGCCCTGGTGGTCTATGGTCCTCTAGGGCCCTGGTGGTCTATGGTCCTCTAGGGCCCTGGTGGTCTATGGTCCTCTAGGGCCCTGGTGGTCTATGGTCCTCTAGGGCCCTGGTGGTCTATGGTCCTCTAGGGCCCTGGTGGTCTATGGTCCTCTAGGGCCCTGGTGGTCTATGGTCCTCTAGGGCCCTGGTGGTCTATGGTCCTCTAGGGCCCTGGTGGTCTATGGTCCTCTAGGGCCCTGGTGGTCTATGGTCCTCTAGGGCCCTGGTGGTCTATGGTCCTCTAGGGCCCTGGTGGTCTATGGTCCTCTAGGGCCCTGGTGGTCTATGGTCCTCTAGGGCCCTGGTGGTCTATGGTCCTCTAGGGCCCTGGTGGTCTATGGTCCTCTAGGGCCCTGGTGGTCTATGGTCCTCTAGGGCCCTGGTGGTCTATGGTCCTCTAGGGCCCTGGTGGTCTATGGTCCTCTAGGGCCCTGGTGGTCTATGGTCCTCTAGGGCCCTGGTGGTCTATGGTCCTCTAGGGCCCTGGTGGTCTATGGTCCTCTAGGGCCCTGGTGGTCTATGGTCCTCTAGGGCCCTGGTGGTCTATGGTCCTCTAGGGCCCTGGTGGTCTATGGTCCTCTAGGGCCCTGGTGGTCTATGGTCCTCTAGGGCCCTGGTGGTCTATGGTCCTCTAGGGCCCTGGTGGTCTATGGTCCTCTAGGGCCCTGGTGGTCTATGGTCCTCTAGGGCCCTGGTGGTCTATGGTCCTCTAGGGCCCTGGTGGTCTATGGTCCTCTAGGGCCCTGGTGGTCTATGGTCCTCTAGGGCCCTGGTGGTCTATGGTCCTCTAGGGCCCTGGTGGTCTATGGTCCTCTAGGGCCCTGGTGGTCTATGGTCCTCTAGGGCCCTGGTGGTCTATGGTCCTCTAGGGCCCTGGTGGTCTATGGTCCTCTAGGGCCCTGGTGGTCTATGGTCCTCTAGGGCCCTGGTGGTCTATGGTCCTCTAGGGCCCTGGTGGTCTATGGTCCTCTAGGGCCCTGGTGGTCTATGGTCCTCTAGGGCCCTGGTGGTCTATGGTCCTCTAGGGCCCTGGTGGTCTATGGTCCTCTAGGGCCCTGGTGGTCTATGGTCCTCTAGGGCCCTGGTGGTCTATGGTCCTCTAGGGCCCTGGTGGTCTATGGTCCTCTAGGGCCCTGGTGGTCTATGGTCCTCTAGGGCCCTGGTGGTCTATGGTCCTCTAGGGCCCTGGTGGTCTATGGTCCTCTAGGGCCCTGGTGGTCTATGGTCCTCTAGGGCCCTGGTGGTCTATGGTCCTCTAGGGCCCTGGTGGTCTATGGTCCTCTAGGGCCCTGGTGGTCTATGGTCCTCTAGGGCCCTGGTGGTCTATGGTCCTCTAGGGCCCTGGTGGTCTATGGTCCTCTAGGGCCCTGGTGGTCTATGGTCCTCTAGGGCCCTGGTGGTCTATGGTCCTCTAGGGCCCTGGTGGTCTATGGTCCTCTAGGGCCCTGGTGGTCTATGGTCCTCTAGGGCCCTGGTGGTCTATGGTCCTCTAGGGCCCTGGTGGTCTATGGTCCTCTAGGGCCCTGGTGGTCTATGGTCCTCTAGGGCCCTGGTGGTCTATGGTCCTCTAGGGCCCTGGTGGTCTATGGTCCTCTAGGGCCCTGGTGGTCTATGGTCCTCTAGGGCCCTGGTGGTCTATGGTCCTCTAGGGCCCTGGTGGTCTATGGTCCTCTAGGGCCCTGGTGGTCTATGGTCCTTTAGGGCCCTGGTGGTCTATGGTGTTCCATGGTCCTCTATGGTGGTCTTACTCACCGCTCCCTCTAGGACTCTTATGGCTTTAACACATCCTCTGGATTTACTGAGAGCTTCTTGTACAAATCCCAGAGACACGTTCCTCATCTGCGCCGTCACATCAGTGATCTAATAACGTAAAGAAGAGTCCATGGACTATGATAGGGCTGAGGGTCCTCTGTGACTAGAGATGTTCCTCCAGGCAGGCCGCTCCCATAAATTATTGTGTCAGGGCTATGCTGGAGCGGTCTGATCATTGTGGCCTATGTCCTGCTCCATATGTACACGGCCAGCGGGGTGTCCTGTCTGGCGCCATACCTTCATCTGGAAGCGAGTGTCCGGCTTATCTACTCCATAGCTGCTCAGGGCCTCAGTGTAAGTCATGATCGGGAACGGATCCGGGAGCGCCCCCTTCTCTTCTGGCCACGAGTATCGCAATAAACCTTCTATCAGCCTCAGGATCCCCGGCTGCTCCACAAAGGACATCTCTATATCGACCTGGGGGGAGGCAAGACGTCAGCAACTGCAAGAAAACCCGGCAAGTGGAGAAACTTCTGGAGGATTTAGGGAAGATGCTGCATAATTATTACTGCCCAGGCTTTCTGTCTGACAGCTACATGACAGGCATCGGCAGCACATGACCGCCCGGGGACCCTCACCCTACTGGATCTGTTCTGTAATGGCTTCTATCACTGACCTGTGTGAACTCTGGTTGTCTGTCCGGTCTCGACCCTTCATCTCGATAGCAACGAGCGACCTGGAAGTATCTACAAAGACACAAATATCTGTACCATGATTTCCTGAGATAGTCTGCTACCAAGCATTAGTGACGTCATATATGGAGCCGCGGGGGAGTGAAGCACATAGCCAGGCGCTTCTCCTGGATATAGATATAGTGATCGGGGGTCTCAGCACTCATCTAAACCTCTGACATCTCTGAGCACCGTGTCAGTGCATCGTATGTTCCTGTACGGAGAATTCATGGCGCATTACCGGAATCCAACACCAGGGGGCAGTACAGCAGATTTTTTATCAGGGGTAGGGAACCTTCGGCTGTTGCAAAACTACAACTCCCATCATGTCTGGACTGCCAAAGCTAAAAGCTCTCTAGGCACGATGGGAGTTGTAGTTTTGCAGCAGCTGGCGGGCCGCAGGTTCCCCATCCCTGACTTATATAATCCGGCTCATGCACCGACCCCCCCCCCCCCCCCCCCCCGTTATCTTACCTGTCCACACCACCGACCATAAGAAGCTGCTTAAACTGCTGCGGGCTCTGTGGTAAGGAGTAGAACTTGCCCGGCTCCTGGGTGGGCACCAGAAACTCCTTGGCCCCCTAGAAAACATTACACAGGACTTATAGATAACATTTCATTGTTTGCATCGTTGTAGATATTTACTAAGCAATACTTATCAGCTGCTGTATGACCTGCAGGAAGTGGTCTGACACAGTGCTCTCTGCTGCCACCTCTGTCCATGTCAGGAACTGCCCAGAGCAGCAGAGGTTTTCTATGGGGATTTGCTGCTGCTCTGGACAGTTCCTGACATGGACAGAGGTGGCAGCAGAGAGCACTGGGTCAGACTGGAGAGAATACACCACTTCCTACAGGACATACAGCAGCTGATAAGTACTGGAAGACTGGAGATTTTTTAATAGAAGTAAATTACAAAACATATTTTAACCCTTCAGAGTGTACGGAGAGGAACGATCCAGCCCGGTGCGCCCTGTACAGAGCCAGACAGAGATCTCCAGACATTACTATAGGAAGCCGGATACAGTGTGCAGACACTTCACCTGCCCACCAGGAATCATCCAGCTTCCATATCCCGATATGTCGTGTATTGTGCGTCATGTGACAATGAGTCCAGAGCAGGATTCGAACCGGCGTCCTCAGCGAGTCTGAAACCTTCCTGCACATCGCTGCTACCCACTGAGCCACCGGCCTGCAGCAGCCATGATGGAAGACGCCGGATAGTGTACCTACCCCTGGAGTTCTCCTGAACAGAGTCGGGGTCTCCACATCCACAAAGCCTGAAGCAGAGAGGATCATTAGATTAGATCGTTCTTATTATCAGATTATATCGTTCTTATCATTAGATTATATCGTTTTAATTAGATTATATCGTTATTATCAGATTATATCGTTATTATCAGATTATATCGTTATTATTATCAGATTATATCGTTATTATTAGATTATATCGTTATTATCAGATTATATCGTTATTATTAGATTATATCGTTATTATTATCAGATTATATCGTTATTATCAGATTATATCGTTATTATTAGATTATATCGTTATTATTAGATTATATCGTTATTATCAGATTATATCGTTATTATTATCAGATTATATCGTTATTATTAGATTATATCGTTATTATCAGATTATATCGTTATTATTATCAGATTATATCGTTATTATCAGATTATATCGTTATTATTATCAGATTATATCGTTATTATTATTAGATTATATCGTTATTATTATCAGATTATATCGTTATTATCAGATTATATCGTTATTATTATCAGATTATATCATTATTATTATCAGATTATATCGTTATTATCAGATTATATCGTTATTATCAGATTATATCGTTATTATTATTAGATTATATCATTATTATTATCAGATTATATCGTTATTTTTTGGAATCAGAACATTAAGTGAAGACGAGAAGATTCCCGATGGCAGAAAGAGAACATGAACCCCGCACTTTATTAGCCGCCATTCACAACCTCTCCCCCAGGACCAATGCAGCCGTGGTGGTGTAATACACACAGCGCCTCCCCTGTCCTCAGGTTGTGGGTGGTATTACACATTCACTTTAATGGACCTGAGGACCAGAGGGGCTCTCATCCTAGAAGAAAGCGGACCTGTTTTCCTAAGCCTGGAGAAGCCCTCTGATTCTCTGTAGCCCCGCCATGGCCCTGGGTGACTCTGGTTTACATCTCTCCCGCCACAGTCTTGGCACAATGGAGGTTTATGGAGTGTACGGAGAGGAACGATCCGGCCCGGTGCGCCCTGTACAGAACCAGACAGAGATCTCCAGACATTACTATAGGAAGCCGCATACAGTGTGCAGACACTTCACCTGCCCACCAGGACTCATGCAGCTTCCATATCCCGATATGTCGTGTATTGTTCAATGTTCCGTGTCATGGCGCCATCATATTCAGTCCGTGTCTTACAGTTCTGTTCCACAAAGTATCCGGGACTACAGAAACATGGCCGCTTTATCTCCGAGACAGCACCCCTCTTGTCTCCAGGTCAGGTGTGGTCTGCAATGAAGCTCCACTAACTTCAATGGAAGTGAGTTACAAAACCTGCACCCAACCTGGAGACAAGAGCGCTGCTGTCTTTGGAAGAAAGCGACCATGTTTCTGTAGCCCTGCATAAACCCTTTAACGCTTTGTAGCCCGGCCGCCCCCCATCTCAGTAATGTAATGTCCCCGTACACAATACCGGGACAGTCTGTCCGTACACCCCCCCCCCCTATGGGATGACTGCTGAGGAAGGTGTCGGGGGCAGGGCAGCACCACACGTCTCTGGACCTGGTATTTTCCCATTGAAGTGAACAGGACAGATAAAGCAGCCGCTGAGCGTCCGTCAGGGGTCCCGCTATGGGCTGATGCCGTCCGTTTTCTCAGCTGCGGTTCGGGAGGGCAGGGACACATTACACAGACTCTTACCGTGCTGGTTACACAGATACTCCCTCATCTTCATCACCATCCTGGACCGCAGCCTGAGGTTGTATTGGAGCCGGGTGCTGCGGAGGTCCAGGTACCGATACTGCATTCTCAGCGACTCAGACTTCTAAAAATAATAATTAAACGGGTACTGTCACTTTAAAAAGAAAAAAAAAGTCAAAAGTTTGATCGCTTAAAAAAGCAGGGAGAAGCGCTGAGCTAGGTGCTTCACTCCCCGACTGACTGATACAGGGGGTAACCTGGCATCTTGGTATAATCTGAATATTCTCTACAGCAGGACACGATGGCAGAGGAGACCGGTGATTGCACAATATGTCTCCCCGGCCGCTGGCTGCACAGGGAAGGTTTATAACTCACTCTGTGACTATTCAAGTGTATGGAGAGGAACGATCCAGCCCGGTGCGCCCTGTACAGAACCAGACAGAGATCTCCAGACATTACTATAGGAAGCCGGATACAGTGTGCAGACACTTCACCTGCCCACCAGGACTCATTCAGCTTCCATATCCCGATGTGTATTGTTTAATGTTCTGCGTCACAGCTGTAACTAATGGAGCCGTCTGCAGGAAGCGCTCAGCTAAGTGCTTCACTCTCCATCTCACTGCTCCAGGGAGAGAAGCACTAACCGAGCGCTTCATTCTTCTCTATCCAGCAATGACTGAGGAGCTGAATAACCAGACCCTGACATCGCGTCTTTAGGATATGTCAAAAGTTTTTTTTCTCACCGACAGCGGCGCTATGAAAGGGGTACTCGGAAAAAAAAGTTCTCTCAACTGGTACCAGAAAGTTTTCTAGATTTGTAATTTACTTTTATATAAAAATACTTATCAGCTGCTGTATGTCGTGCAGGAAGTGGTGTATTCTCTCCAGCTGCTGTATGTCCTGCATGAAGTGGTGTATTCTCTCCAGTCTGACACAGTCCTCTCTGCTGCCACCTCTGTCCATGTCCGGAACTGTCCAGAGCAGCAGCAAATCCCCATAGAAAACCTCTCCTGCTCTGGACAGTTCCTGACATGGACAGAGGTGGCAGCAGAGAGCACTGTGTCAGACTGGAGAGAATACACCACTTCCTGCACGACATACAGCAGCTGATAAGCACTGGAAAACTGGAGATTTTTTATATAGAAGCAAACTACATATCTCACTTGCTGGGACCAGTTTATTTGAAAGAAAAAAAGTTCCCCTTTAAGAGTTCCTGTACCATGGATGACAAAACACCTATATAAACATTCTGAAATAAAAACACACAACCTTCACGGAGTCTTTAATCTCGAACGGCAGCTTCCTGCAGGTGTTGAGGACGTGGACTTCCTTGGCCTGAACCTCCACCGCTCCTGTGGCCATTTTCTGACATGGGGACAAAGCACAAGATCAGTAAACAGCAGCGTGCAGTCATCCCTCCTATCAGTATTTACTATGGACGGAGCGACCCTCACCAGATTCTCCTGACCGGATGGCCGTGGTATCACCGTCCCCTTCACCATCAGCACCGACTCCAGTGGGACCGCGCTCAGCGCTCGCTTCAGCTGAGAACCAACCTAATAAGCACAGAACCCCGGGAGATGGATGTGTAATAACGCAGCAATATAATATAGTACCGGGTACAATAACTACATAGACCCCTCCACCAATCCTGAGACAACAACATGAGATGGGGGGGGGTCACCTCTATAGAACACCAGGGGGCGCCGTAAGTTTTGCCATTGTATCTAATGGTGGGAGAAGTCGTACAGTGACACACAGTGTTATCCACTCGGCGGATCCGCGACTCACCTGATCGGACGGAAGAACAACCTGGATGAGTCCATGGACGTCTCTGAGGACCAGGAACAGATCGTGTCTATAGAGCAAACACAGGAAGGTTGGCGTTCAGCTTCCTTATTTCTTTCCCCCCCCCCCACAGATGCACGACCATGTCAGCCGAGCGTGCACGTGTACAGGGGAGGATTGGGAGCTGTACATTCACCATCTAGTGTGTATATCCAGCGTGATCGTAAGAGAATATCGTTACTGGATTCCTCTGATCACAGGTGTTACTTCAAGGTGGAAAAAAAATTTAACTTAAAGGGGCACTCCGGAGAAATGTATTTTTAGTAGATTCATTTTCTACTATACTTTGTAATATAATTTACCTATATATACACATATATATATATATATATGGCCCCCTCTGCTGCCACCAATGTCTGTGTCAGGAACTGCAGGACTATAATCCGCACAGCGCTGTACAGAGCCGGGTCCTGTCCCTCTGTGTATTTTCTTATACCCAGTACCCGGGGGGACACTGTGATCATGTAGTACACCCCCCACACACTCCCCCGGCTACTGGATATAAGAATATACACAGAGGGACAGGACCCGGCTCTGTACAGCGCTGTGCGGATTATAGTCCTGCAGTTCCTGACACAGACATTGGTGGCAGCAGAGGGGGCCGTGTCACCCCATGCCCCCCCCCCCCTACTGCTCCCACTAAACAGAAGTATATAGGTAAATAAAAACCAATAATATTTTTTAAATAAAGTTTTATGACAACGTGATGCAACTTTATTACAGCAATGTATTGGCATCATTCATCTCCGGAGTGCCCCTTTATATAGTAACATAAAACCAAAACATGAAAAGCTCAGCGTCCTCACCTCTGATACTGGAGCCATCCGCACAGCGTCACCTCCCGCCCCACGTCAGCCGGACGCAGCTCACCGCACGTGTGTGACCGGAGGGCAAAGCTGCTCAAATCTGAGGGAAAGGAAACATGTAGAAAGTTCTGTGATATCCAGAGAGAATAATAATAGGAGAGACTCCGAGGCGTCCTGAGGGGGGGGGGTCACTGTGTTACATCTATGTACTAAAGTTATACAGATTTGTAATTTATTTCTATTAAAAATCTCCAGTCTTCCAGTACTTATCAGCTGCTGTATGTTCTGCAGGAAGTGGTGTATTCTCTCCAGTCTGACACAGTGCTCTCTGCTGCCACCTCTGTCCATGTCAGGAACTGTCCAGAGCAGCAGCAAATCCCCATAGAAAACCTCTCCTGCTCTGGACAGTTCCTGACATGGACAGAGGTGGCAGCAGAGAGCACTGTGTCAGACTGGAGAGAATACACCACTTCCTGCAGGACATACAGCAGCTGGTAAGTACTGGAAGACTGGAGATTTTCATTAATAGAAGTAAATTACAAATCTGTATAACTTTCTGACACCAAGGAAGAGAGTCTCGCTGGAGTACCCATTTAAAGCATCTTGCGGCTCCCCAGCCGTTTGAGAACTACAACTCCCATCATAGGGATATAGACACAATGCAGCCTACCAGGCAGGACAGTTGCCAAGGTAACCACACAATAGGGATCATCCTAGTGGAGTTAGAATTGGAGGCCTACACGACCCCCCCTGACCCCTATGGCAGCAGCGTCTCCATGTCGGATCACACACAGACCCCTGTATATATATATATATATATATATATATATGTAGCTGGCGGTCACCTGAGCTCCTGGGGGTCTCGTGAGTCGTTGTTGTGACACTCGTCGCTGCGTTTCTTCTGTGCGTCGCGCACAACGTCCGGATCCCCGGCCGTCTCTGTACGAGGCCGCAGCCCAATAACAGCTTCACCCCGATACGTAGAGCCATGATGGACAGCGTCCGGCCCTGTAACCATAACAACGTCTGTGAGATATGGAGGAGGAGCGCACAATATCATCCTCCCAGCAGGACGTCAGATCCGGGGTCACACTATATACATATATACATGGGAGGCAGGTGTACGGGCACGGACAGAGGGACGTCTACGGCCAGAACAGTCACCCAGAGACCGTACAAAGTATTCACCACATGGATCCTAATCTGCTCATATAGAATCTTATAGAATGGCTGCAAACTCTGGATGTTTCCATTCACTGCCAGCAAGCACAGACCTTAAAGGAGTACTCCACTCAGACTTTCGATATGTAGCTTCCCACAGTAAGATAAACAATTCCTTCCATACCTGTTATTATCTATTCAGTCTCCTTCCCCCAGTTCTCAGCTGCTGCATTCTGCTGAAGACACAAAAATCTGTGTGTGAGCTTTTCTCTCTGTCTCCCCCTCCCTTCCTTCTGAGACGGCTGATGTAAACAAGTCCCTGGCAGGCTGTATCTGCAACATTGTAGCTTCTTTGTAATGCTCTTAGGGATAATCTGACGTCAAGTTGCTGAACTCACTGTGATTAACCCTCCCAACATTACAGAGAAGCTACAAAGTTACAGATACAGCCTGCCAGGGACTTGTTTTCATCAGCTGTCTCAGAAGGGAGGGGGAGAAGGGGGAGACAGAAAGAAAAGCTCACACAGATTTTTATGTCTTCAGAAGAAAGCAGCAGCTGAGAACTGGGGGAAGGAGACTGAAGTATGGAAGGAATTGTTAGTCTCACCATAAGCAGCAGCATATCAGAGGTTATGTCTGAGTGGAGTTCCCCTTAAAGACAAAAAATCTATTAAAAGCAACAGAGATATCAAAGCTACTGCAGTAAGTTAATATAAATAGATATAAAATAATAAAACAGCGACATCTCACACTAACCTGTCGCACGCCGGCCGGGTTTCCTTGTGCAACCAAACCTTATCCAGGCGCCGTCAAGCATGATAGGAACGCGAGTAATCACGTGACATGCTGGGGCCAAACACATTTCAGTCTGGCGAGCACGTGAGGGAGAAGCCGCCATGTTTACTGAGGGCACGGTAGCTGCGCTTTTGCGCGATGACGTTATCAGGTTCTGTTTTGCGTTCCACGTCTCGTTTTCGCTCGGGCTGCGGTAACTTCCGGGAAGTGAAAGGATTTTGAATAGTGTAACCGCCAAAATGGAGGAGGAGGATAGTACAGCGGCCGGTGTGTGGTGAGAGGCGGCGCTGTGTACCGGGAGGCGGCAGCGGCTTCTTCTGGAGTGCGGGGAGGGACGCTGCTTGTATATAGGTATGGCTGCTGTATCCGGGGCTGAGGGAGAGGAGACTGCGGTGAATGGGAGAGACACACAGAGATCTGCGCATGCGCGTCACACAGTTATACACTGAGCTTCTAGTTTAGCGGATTTCTCTGATCGTCCTGTGATGTCTCAGAGCTGCAGCTGCGTTACATTGTGTCCCGGAGCCTCAGCTCAGACTACAACTCCCAGCATGCCCTGACAGCTGAAGCATGCTGGGCATTGTAGTTCTGCCACAGGTTGGAGAAAACTGGGATATGTGACACATGTAAGACCACGGCGGCCCCCACTGACCCTGACAATGATGGGGGTGGGGGGTAGCCGGGCGGTTGTCTCTGTCAGTCCCGTAGCCGGGCGGTTGTCTCGGTCGGCCCCGTAGCCGGGCGGTTGTCTCTGTCAGTCCCGTAGCCGGGCGGTTGTCTCTGTCGCTCCCGTAGCCGGGCGGTATCCTCCGTCGGTCCCGTAGCCGGGCGGTTGTCTCTGTCGCTCCCGTAGCCGGGCGGTTGTCTCGGTCGGCCCCGTAGCCGGGCGGTTGTCTCGGTCGGCCCCGTAGCCGGGCGGTTGTCTCGGTCGGCCCCGTAGCCGGGCGGTTGTCTCGGTCGGCCCCGTAGCCGGGCGGTTGTCTCGGTCGGCCCCGTAGCCGGGCGGTTGTCTCGGTCGGCCCCGTAGCCGGGCGGTTGTCTCGGTCGGCCCCGTAGCCGGGCGGTTGTCTCGGTCGCTCCCGTAGCCGGGCGGTTGTCTCGGTCGGCCCCGTAGCCGGGCGGTTGTCTCGGTCGGCCCCGTAGCCGGGCGGTTGTCTCGGTCGGCCCCGTAGCCGGGCGGTTGTCTCGGTCGGCCCCGTAGCCGGGCGGTTGTCTCGGTCGGCCCCGTAGCCGGGCGGTTGTCTCGGTCGGCCCCGTAGCCGGGCGGTTGTCTCGGTCGCTCCCGTAGCCGGGCGGTTGTCTCGGTCGCTCCCGTAGCCGGGCGGTTGTCTCGGTCGGCCCCGTAGCCGGGCGGTTGTCTCGGTCGGCCCCGTAGCCGGGCGGTTGTCTCGGTCGGCCCCGTAGCCGGGCGGTTGTCTCGGTCGGCCCCGTAGCCGGGCGGTTGTCTCGGTCGGCCCCGTAGCCGGCCGGTTGTCTCGGTCGGCCCCGTAGCCGGCCGGTTGTCTCGGTCGGCCCCGTAGCCGGCCGGTTGTCTCGGTCGGCCCCGTAGCCGGCCGGTTGTCTCGGTCGGCCCCGTAGCCGGCCGGTTGTCTCGGTCGGCCCCGTAGCCGGCCGGTTGTCTCGGTCGGCCCCGTAGCCGGCCGGTTGTCTCGGTCGGCCCCGTAGCCGGCCGGTTGTCTCGGTCGCTCCCATAGAGGATGGGTGGATCTGCATTGGTGCGGATGATGGGAGTACAACTTTAGTAAATAAATAAATTCACCACAGTGCTGTAGACGCGGGGTTGGTCTTCACGCCGCGGCTGCGGCGCTCTTCATACCCTCAAGTCCATAGAGGCTCTCACCCTCCAGATGGCCGGAAGTGGAGACGTGGAGTTGACGTGGAGTTAACATTAAGGAATGGACAGATAGACACCAGATTATACACAAAACCGAGTGATCGCAACAACTTGTTGCTGCGATCATCACATCATGCACCGTCCACGTTTAGAGGTATCCCAAAGGGCCAGCTGATGCGAGCCCGACGAATTTGTAAAGAAGAAAGTGTATATAAAGAACAAAGTGAAATTATGATTGAGAAATTTTGTGCCAGAGGGTATAGGAGACAAGAAGTAAGAAAAACAGCGGAAGATGTTAGCAAGATTCCTAGACAGGAACTGCTGAAACCAAAGATAAGAGATGAGAAAGAGAATAAAATCATGTTTATATCTAAATATGAAAAACATGCGAGCATGATTAAAAGATGTATATTGAGATACTGGCCAATATTAACACGGGACACCAAGTTTGGTAGTCTCTTTAAGGAAAACCCCATGTTTGCATATAAAAAAGGCAAAACCATTGGCAATGAGGTTGTGCGATCTGACATGAGAACAGGGAAGACTAAACAAATGAAACTCAGGTCTTGTCGCAAAGGTACGTTTCCCTGTCTCTCTTGTCAGAATTGCAACACCATTGTCAAGGGTGATTCAGTGATGCACCCTTTGAGTGGCAAAAAGATACCTATCAGGGGCATGTATACATGCAGGAGCACCAATGTTATATATATGCTGAAGTGTCCATGTGGATCAGTTTATGTTGGTCAAACAACCAGAGAAGTTAGGGTAAGGCTCAATGAGCACCGCTCAGCGATCCGTTTATATGCCCAGAAAATTGTGAAAGAAAAAGAGGAGGAGAGAGGAAAAACATTTGGTGAGACCTCCGTAGCGAGACATTTTAAAGAAAATGGTCACAAAGTTTATGATTTGAGATGGCAAGTATTAGAACAGGTATTTGCTAATAGTGAAAGTGAGATAAAACGCAGACTACTCCAAAAGGAGACGTATTGGATCCATTGCCTTGATTCCCTTAACCCTAAAGGTCTCAATGAGATATGCAACTTTGCTGTATTTTTGTAAGTGTAGTAATGCATAGTTCCATCTCTGATAGAAGTGTATAGTAACCTTGAAAACTAGATAAGAGGATACATTATGGTATTTGATAAAGTAGTACGTGATATGGTTACATGTAATAGATGTATTGTGCCTAACCGTATGGTTATGTCTTTGTAGTGAGGCGTCGCTATGACAACTGAATAGTATAAAATGGTGGTGGGTGCACACAAACACATACGCCTGAGAAAGGGTTAATCCCGAAACGTCGCGTGATCTCCACTTCCGGCCATCTGGAGGGTGAGAGCCTCTATGGACTTGAGGGTATGAAGAGCGCCGCAGCCGCGGCGTGAAGACCAACCCCGCGTCTACAGCACTGTGGTGAATTTATTTATTTACTAAAGTTGTACTGCTATGTACTAAGAAAATTACAATAACAAGGAAAATTTCTGCTAAGGTCTGTCTCTGTCTTACTTTATTGGTTGAAATTCATGTTTGCTGGGGCTAGCGACCCAGAACGGGACAGCATTCACATAGTGCGCTTTATGGCACAGGACTGCATTTACTAGAGCGGATGATGGGAGACCTGGGATCCCCGGGAGTCACACACATCACATACGTTGAGGTTTTCCACCTTATAAAGCCGATGAGCCGTCCTCGGGGGGAGGCCGTACACATGACGCTCTGGAAGCTTTCAAAATAACTAATAATTGGTTTTCTATACAGTGACGTTGTGTTATTTTCCGCAGGATATGCAAACACCTAGTGATGGGGTGTCAACCCCCCGGAATCGGCGATCGTCACGAAGGAGCAGCCATTTCCACAGCTCGCGGTATCCTCATGGAAGTTTAACCTCTGCACGGCGGCGGTCTACGTTTCGAAGCTTGTCCAAAAGGAAAATCCCCCAGAGCACCCCCCTAGAGGTAGGTAGGCCGGCGTCCTGTATGTGCTGCCACATCGCAGCCAGTGGAGCGTGCTGTCCAGGGTTCCTCATCTCCTCTCTGAATCGGCTGCTTTATCGTCTCCTGGTCCGTTCCCGTCCCGCACTGTTCTGCTGGCGACGTCCCCACTGCCAGCCTGAACCAGCCGCTCCCAGTGCCGCAATGGAGACGTCCCATAGCATAACTTTCTATTGTAACTCTGACAATAAAACCTGAGGGAACATGAGTCAGGGCTTACCATGCTTCCTACTTCATCCGTGCTATGGATCAGCATATGCTTTACCATCTTCCAGAATGTTCCATCCACACTGCGGCTCTTTACACTGTAAGATGACGGCGTGTACAAAAATTTAGAACAACATAATTTACAGAAAGTTTTTGATGACTCAGAACTAATGGCCGAACGATTGTAATTACAGGAGACTCTCGATCCAGCTAAGGCGGCGTTACTTCTCCAAAAACAATGGACTCTGTACAGCGTGACACCGATGCACATGTTCTCGTACACCAGACTGAAGGAGTACTCCCGGCAGCTGTCTGCACACATCGCTGCTGAGAAGCAGAAGGGTCTCGCCGTTGAGGTGGGCGCAGATCTGAACCTAAAAGCTACATTCTCGTGTCTCCCTGGACTCAAGGGAAAGGACAGAGATCCTCTCGCTCTGCTCATTCAGGTGAGACTGCAACTAGCTGGGTTGGTGACCAGATCACATAAAGCTTAAAGGGTTTATCTAGGATTAGAAAAAAAACATGGCTGCTTTCCTCCACAAACAGCGCCTCATGTCCTCAGGTTGTGTGTGTGGTGTTACAACAAGGTTCCATTCACATCAATAGAACTGAGGACAGGTGTGGTGCTGTTTCCAGAAGAAAGCAGCTATGTTTTTCTAATTGTGGATAACCCCTTAAAGAGAGGCAAGCAGGTGGGGTGCAGGGGCATAATAAAAAATACTTACCTGTGCCCGTGCAGCATTGCCTTCCTGATATCTGCCAGCTGCTGGCCTCCTGCAGCATCACATACCCGGCTGGTGGATTGCCTGCACAGCCAGTCTATACTGGAGCACGACCACCACCATCAGTCGGGTACGTGACATTGCTGGAGCCAGTACCGCGATGTACACAGAACCTGGATGAAAGTTACTTCTGCCAGCTGCGCTGAAGAGGTGAGAGAGGCGCTGCAAGGGTACCGGGAAGGGTTATGTATACATTGTATATTATGTTCCTGCAGCAGATTTTTTTTTTTTCATGGGATTCTCCTTTAAAGTGTAATCCATCATTTAAAATATTTTTGTGCAGAAATCAATAGTAAAAGCGATTTTAAGAAACTCAGTAATAGGTTTTTTTAATCAAAAAAGCCTCTTTCAATGTAGCAGCGACCTTGGGCAGCTATTGGATGAGTTCGCTTTGCGTATATGTGCGTGACAACAATGTACGTAATCTCACATCTTTTCTTTTTCTGAAAGATTTCCTCCAAACCCTCGCTGACCACGGCCGGCACAGAGGACCGCGTTGTGTGGACCGGTTGGTTTTGTGCAACGTACACGGAGGACGATATACTAGAGGCCGTACCGGAGGCGTTTACTTGCCTTCCGCTCTTCCTGTACAATGGCGCCGAGGCCCTCACAGCTATAGTGGGGAACTGGTTCCAGAGGAACTTTGACTGCTGTTTCGGTAGACTGGTGATCAGTTCTCAGGACCTTAAGTGGTTGGCGGCCATGTGGACGGGGTGTGAAGTGGAGGGACATGCGACCAGCGAGCTGGTCTTTTCCGTCCCGGTGGAGCCTCCCATGAACATTTCTTATAACGTCCAGCTGGAGGATTTTAAAACTTTATGGAAAGATATTCACAAATCCAAGGAGGAGGTGACTGTGGAGGAAGTCGACCATTTATTCCATTGCCTTTACTCACATTTCTTCAGACACTTTAGAGTCCACTTATCGGCCACACAGCTGGTGAAGGTGACTGCGTCCGTGGTGTCAGCGCATTGTGACGGGAAAGTGAAGGTAAGTCCCTGACATTCTGGATGTGGACACAATGGTGGAATGGATAAAAGAAACGTATTCCAGCAGTCCAATAAAATCACAGCATACAATGGTGGAATAATATTAATGGTGGGATCATAATATATAAGGCCAAAATCCGCGGCAAAAATCCAGAGCAGGTTTTGGATCAGCATTCCAGGAAATCTGCTGGGATTTTACAGCCAAACTAGAAATTGGATTTTGTTAGTGTCCCTGTCATGTAAATTTCACTTTTCAGAAACCAATCAATAGTACAAGCGATTATAACAAACTCTGCAATAGGTTTTATTAAGCAAGAGTTTCCTTCTGTACTCAAAAGCTGTTTTCCTACCCCCCCCCCCCCCCCCCTCACTGCAGAAGAAGCAGGATGTTTGTGTCCATTATATTCTATGGAGAGGGGAGGGGTCGAGGGGGATGAGTGAGCACAGAGAGGAGAAAAGGCAGCCCTGCCCAGCACAGCATCCTGTAATCTTCTATCACCAAGCTCCCAGATAAGCACTGACCTTTCTGACCTGTGAATCCAGCATTTTATGTGCCCAGACAGTCTCCAAACTGTACAGCTGCTTCTCTGCTCTCGCTGCTCACTCATCCCCCTTGGCCCCTTCCCCCTCCATAAGTTATAATGGACACAGCAGAACCTGTCTTCACTTTGCTTCTTTGTAATGAAGACGACTTTGCCTGATAATGCACAGATAAGTTATGAGGGACGGTAGGAAAATAGCTTTTTGAGCACAGAAAGAGGCTTTTTTGCTTAATAAAACCTATTAGAGTTTCTTAAAAATCGCTTGTACTTTTGATTTCTGCAAAAAGAAAAAATTAAATGACAGATACACTTTAACCCCTTAGTGACCGTCATGTTGCCTTTTCACGGCGGCCACTAATGGGCTTTATTCCGATGCGTACGCCTTTTAACGGCGGACGCATCGGAATAAATTACCGCCCGGCGGCAGCAGAGCGGGTGAACAGCGGTCAGCTGACACCCTCCTGTAACTGCCCAGAGCGGAGGATTCTCTGCTCCGGGCAGTTTAACCCGTTAAATGCCGCTGTCAAACCATGACAGCAGCATCTAACGGGTCCCGCTGGATCCCGGACGGCGCCGTGGGTCACTTACGTGATCGCGATGTCCCGTGGTGCCGTCCGGTCCTCCGATGTCTCCATGGTGATCCCGGGTTCCTAATGAAGGTCCCCGGGGTTTACCGTGGAGATGCCTCATGCTGACAGGGGTGGCCGCGGCTATTGCCTGTCAGCATGAGGCATGATACAATACATTGCAGTACATCAGGTACTGCAATGTATTGTATCAGTGATCTAAGTAATGTACACTAGTGTAAAAGTAAAAAAAAGTGAAAAAAAATGTGCACCAAACACAACACAGCCCCCCCAATAATAAAGATGCATTTCATTCCCTATACCCAATAAAACGTGACATAAAAGTGATCAAAAACACAAATCCTATACATATTTGGTATCGTTACGTCCGTAACGACCCAATCTATAAAACGATATCAATAATTATACCGCACGACACACGCTGTAAAAAAAACAGTACCAGAATAGCTGTATTTTATCAATCCACTTTAGAAAATACGTCATGAAAGAGGTCAAAAAGTCCTATACATATAAAACTTGGTATCAATAGAAACTACAGATCTTCCCGCAAAAAATAAGCCCCAAACCAGCTCTGTCGCGCAAAAGATGAGAACGCTATGGATCTTGCAATGCGGCGACAGTTTTTGTGGGTTTTTGCTAGGGAGATAGTTTCTATTGCGCCAAAGTGATAATAGTTAAAAAAAACCTACACAAATGTGGTATCGCCGTAACCGTAGTGACCCAGAGAATACATGTATTATGTTGTTAGTGACCGCCGATACGGATTTTTACGGCGATCACTAATGGGCTCTATTCTGCTGCCATCAGCTCTTTATGGCGATGGTGCAGAATAGTGCAGCGGCGCCGGTAATGCCCGCAGCCCCCTCCTCTCAGCTACCGGAGGTAGCTGAGGGGTTGGGGCAGAGTGTGGGGTCAGTCCCGGCAAGTCCCCTCGCCGGCCGGTAATGGGCATTGCCAGCGCAGCTAAATGCTTTCATCTCTTCTCACCGTGAATCCAAAGTGAGAGAAGATGAGAACATGTCCCCCCCCCCCCCCCCATCTCCAGAATTAACTCTAGTGACCTGGTCACTGACCCTCCCCTCCCAGGGCGGCCATCTGATCCAAGATGGCCGCCGCCATCTCTGTGAAGAGACTCTGTTCACAGTGATGGATTCCTAAAAATGATCAAAGCTTCATTCTCTCCACCACCGGAGGTGGCAGAGAGCATGGGGCAATGATCGGTGACCACCCGGTGTGGTCCCAGTACAAGTAATCAGCGGTATATACTATATACCACTGATCGCTTGTTCCAAATGGTGCCGCCACTTTTTTACGCCTGTTACCAAGTCAATTGCCCTGGATTACCCCTAACCACCCCAGATTACCTGTAACCACCCCAGATTGGCACAGACTGCTCGTAACCAGATTGTCCATTACCACCCCAGATAACCAGTAAACACCCACATATTGCCTGTAACTAAAATGACACTCCTTCCCTTCTGAGCCCTGCTGTGCGTCCACACAGTGGTTTATGCCCACATATGGGGTACAATTGTACTCAGGAGAACCTCCGTTACAAATTTTGGGGTGCTTTTTCTCCCCTGTTCCTAGTGAAATTGAGAAATTTCAAACTAAACAAACATGTTATTGGAAAAATTAAATCTTTTTAATTTTTACGGTCTAGTTTTTAATATTTTCCTCCAATACCTGTGGGGTCAAAATGGTCACCACACCCCAAGATGAATTCCTTGAGGGGTGCACTTTCCAAAATGGGGTGACTTTTGGCAGGGGCTTATTCTGCTGACACTACAGGGGAGCTGCAAACGCACCTGGAGCTCAGAAACTTCAGCAAAATCTGAACTGGAAATGCTAATTGGCGCTCCTTCCCTTCTGAGCCCCGCTGTGTGCCCATACAGTGGTTTATGCTCACATATGAGGTACCATTGTACTAAGGAGAACCTGCGTTACAAAATTTGGGGTGCATTTTCTCTCATGTTTATTATGAAAATGAGATAATTTAATCTTAGAAATTTTCCATTTTTTTGGCCTAATGGTGAATACTTTCCTCCAGCCCCTGTAGGGTTAAAATGCTCATTATACCCCTAGATTAATTCTTTAAGGTGTGTAGTTTCCAAAATGGGGTCACTTATGGGGGTTTACAATATACAAGCCTCCTAAATCCACTTAAAAAAAGAACTGGTCTCTAAAAAAAATCAGTTTTGGAAATTTCATGAAAATTTGATAATTTGTCGATAAATTTCTAAGCCCCGTAACACCCTAAAAAAGTGAAATATGTTTACAAAATGAAGCCAGAATAAAGAGGACATATTAATAATGTGACTTACTAACTAATTTTTGTCATGTGACTTTCTTTTTTTTTAGAAGCAAAGAATTTCAAAGTTCGTAAAGTGCAAAATTTTCAAATTTTTCATTCTATTTTGATGTTTTTCACAAAAAACACACAAGACAGGGACCAAATTTTGCCACTAACATAAAGTGCCGTATGTTACGAAAACAGTCTCAGAATCGCTAGCATACGTTACAGCATCACTGAGCTATAAGCGCATAAAGTGAGACAGGTCAGATTTTGAAAAATGAGCCTGGTCATTAAGGCCCAAACAGGCTTGGTCCCTAAGGGGTTAAATACTAAAATTCTCTGTATACATTAAAAAAACAGTGACCGTACCCTCTGATTTTTAACAGAATCATCCGGCCATCTACTGTGCTTCTCCTCTCCTGTCAGGGAGCAAAGGATCAGGCATAGTGGGGTTCAACTAGCTAAATCTTATGTTCTCTGAGAGAGGAGGAGTGTGGCAGTAGATTACCCTTCTTCTCTCTATTCATGTGTATGGAGGAGTGATGGCTGTCAGCCAAATGAGTGTTCAACTGACAGCCGTCACTTAAAGGGGTATCTTCTTCCAAATCAACAGGTACCAGAAAGTTGTAATTTACTTCTACTAAACATTTCCAGTCTTCCAGTACTTATCAGCTGCTGTATGTCCTACAGGAAGTGGTGTATTCTCTCCAGTCTGACACAGTGCTCTCTGCTGCCACCTCTGTCCATGTCAGGAACTGTCCAGAGCAGCAGCAAATCCCCATAGAAAACCTCTCCTGCTCTGGACAGTTCCTGACATGGACAGAGGTGGCAGCAGAGAGCACTGTGTCAGACTGGAGAGAATACACCACTTCCTGCAGGACATACAGCAGCTGATAAGTACTTGAAGACTGGAGATTTTGTAACGGAAGTAAATTACTAATCAGTCTTTCTGTCACCAGCTGATTTGAGAACATTTTAGTGAACAACCCCTTGAAAATGGGTTCGCCAGGATTAGTAAAGGAACAGGTATTCCTTTTAAAGAAATACAATTTAGCTCTATTCACTTCAATAGAACTGCACCACAAACCCCCCACACCCAACCGGAGGACAGGAGAGGAAGAAAGCGGCCATGTTTTTCTTAGCCTGTATATACTATATACAGAGCCCTTAATGCTCTGTATATACAGTGTTTATAGGGAATCTAACAGCATTCGAGGACTGTAACCTGCTGTTATGTTCCTTTAGAGCGGGGATGCTGAGGATGAGGGTAGTTCTCTGACCTTCATCCTCAGCACCACTTCCACTATATCTTCATTTCGAACAATATGTAAATTCAGTGGTTTGGTTTGGTGGGACGTCCTGCTCTGTAGGAGCCCACCACAGACGCTTGTCCCCTTTGTGAGTGTGTGAATGGAGCGGCGGTCAGACACGCTGCGGCCCTGGACGGACATAGCTGAGCGCTGTTCTTGTCCTTTCTTTGGCCCATAGAGATGACCAGCAGGGCACATGTCAGACCAGGGACACCATAAGAGCCTCCTTCATGAAATGATTGAGGGTCCCAGCAGTCGGAGCCCATCTTATCACCGGGGGATGGCTGTAAGGATTGTGTACGTTACATCCATCAGGCTTTATAATGACTCCTCTTCTGTCTTTTCTTCTCCTTAGTTCCTCAATAAGGATTATCTTATCCGAGTGCTGGGATTCATCACGGAGCTGGCCATCAATAACATCAACTACTGACAACGGACATGCTACCTGTATATAGAGACGTCCTTGCCGCTGCCTCCCCCCCTCTGACACTGAGAGCCTACGTACGGCTTATGTATGGAAGCCTCCGGTGTCGTCAGTAACAACAAGCAGCAGTCGGTGATGACACACAAGCCTCATATATTACAGTCCTAATAGGAAGCAGCGATCAGTTACATAAGATTCCGACTCCTTCCCGAACCTCAGAACATGTCGGAGAGATTGGAGAGCGGCAGCTACTTCATTACGAAGAGAGGCCGTTCTCCAGGATCTGTTATATATGTATATACCTGTATATAATAATTTGTGTCTGATCAGTATGCTCCTCTCTCTTGCTGATCAGTATGCTCCTCTCTCTCTGAGTACGCACCTCTCTGTCTCTCTCTCTGAGTACGCACCTCTCTGTCTCTCTCTCTGAGTATGCCCCTCTTTCTCTGATCAGTATGCCCCTCTCTCTCTCTGAGTATGCCCCTCTCTGATCAGTATGCCCTCTCTCTCTGAGTATGCCCCTCTCTGTCTCTCTCTGAGTATGCCCCTCTCTGTCTCTCTCTCTCTGAGTATGCCCCTCTTTCTCTGATCAGTATGCCTCTCTCTCTCTCTCTCTCTCTCTCTCTCTCAGTATGCCCCCCCCCCCCTCTCTCTGATCAGTATGCCCCCCTCTCTCTGATCGGTATTCTCTCTCTCTCTCTCTTTCTCTCTCTCTCTCTCTCTCTCTCTCTCTTTCTCTCTCGTTTGATTTACCCTTACACTGGCTGTGAACCCATCACCCGTTGAAGCACTTTGTGTCTTTTTATTATTGAGTTCTCGTCCCTTGCAGTATTGTGTGTGTTATTGTCTTGTTTGACTAATAAACCTTTTTCAGTGTAATATAAAAGATCTGATGGTTATCAGTAATATAAGACGCATTTCAGCTCAGTATTTTACATCTGCAATTCTCTGGCCACCATTTAGACCTAATCCTACCGATCCAGGTGTAAGGCCCAGCCAGGTGACCTGAGGTGTATTCTCTCCCGTCTTCCAGTACTTATCAGCTGCTGTATGTCCTGCAGGAAGTGGTGTATTCTCTCCAGTCTGTCACAGTGCTCTCTGCTGCCACCTCTGTCCATGTCAGGAACTGTCCAGAGCAGGAGATGTTTTCTATGAGGATTTGCTGCTGCTCTGGACAGTTCCTGACATGGACACAGGTGGCAGCAGAGAGCACTGTGTCAGACTGGAGAGAATACACCACTTCCTGCAGGATATACAGCTGCTGATAAGTACTGGAAGACTGGAGATTTTTAAACAGAAGTAAATTACAACTCTAAATAACTTTCTGGTATCAGTTGATTTGAAAAAAAAAAAGATTTTCACTCAAGTACCCCTTTAAGCGAGGGGTTGTTGCAAAACTACAATGCCCATCATGCTTGGAGAACCAAGCTAAAGCTTTCCAGGCATGATGGTAATTGCAGCTTTGCAGCATCTGTGTTAGGTAGACACAGTAACAAGGAGGCTGGAGATCTGCTGCCCTCTAGTGTTTATACTTTGAAGTGCGCTGCCTCCAGAGTGAATTCAGGACCTCCAGAGCTGCAATCACTGTTCTGCTGTTATATCATGTATTCACAGTAAGGAGCCAGAAACATCCAATCAATCTGTGATCACTATAGAAGATATATGGTAACAGAGCACCAGGATGTGGGGGCCGTATAGATACTGTAACTCCTCTATATGGTGATGACAGGATGGTGTATACAGTATATATAGGATAGCGGTATATAGTGGTCGTAGTAGTAGTGTCTGTTACTTGGCGTGGTGGGGGAGGGGCGCTGTAATGGGTCTCTCCCCTGGGGGCTGCCCGGCTGCTCCTGGGTGCAGACATGGCAGCGCTGCGCCAAACAGGGGGCGCTCTGACCTGCAGGAGCCCGGCCACATTTCATGTTCAAGCTGGAGGCCATCAGTAACCGCACCACCTGGGGCCTGAGCTCCACTGCTCCCCCTGCAGGTCAGAGCGCAGGTTTTTTTGTTTTGTTTTTTGAAAATCAAATTTGCAATTAATTAATTTGATTTTATCACCCAGCCCTAATTACAGCTCTGTTCCATTGAAGTGAATAAAGCTGAGGTGTAATACCACACACAACCTGAGGACAAGGGTGGCGCTGTTATTGCAGCTGTTCTTTTTCTAATCCTGGATAATCCCTTTAAGGAGTTTGTCTCCTCCTCTGGTCCATGGCTGGATACTCTCTGCATGACATCCACACTCTTTGCATTTATTTTTATTTTTTATTGGAAATTGTAATATTGTACAAAGTTACTGTAAATAAATATATAAACGTACAAAACCCAGAAAGACGCTGTGGTAGAAGAGTATGTGAAAAACTACACGATAAGAGCAGATGAGCGAATTTACAGCACAAACTAAGGGCCCTATGAGATGCCGTGAGGGGGTGACAGGTCCTCTTTAACATTGAGACGATGAGGCAGGTGGAATTACGAGCAAATTATCATTTAAATTGGAGAGATAATTTGCAGGATAATTGTCCCGGGTAATAGAGCCCTAAGTGAACTGCGTGGTTAGCTGGGCAGCTCCGGGTGCCTGGAAAAGCTGCATCCAGTCCTGGGGCGCTGGGAGAAGTTTGATTTGTTCTGTAGATTCGCTCATCTGTAGATTCGCTCATCTGTAGTCACCGGTAACTAGAGCGGCGCCGCCTCCTCACCCCCTGCTGACGCAGCGGGGTTCATGAGTTTGGCTACAAGTGTTCTGTAACATTCTGAGGGTATCATAAACTAGTGACAGAGGAGCTGAGCAGAATGATGGATCACTTACACTGATCTGTGCAGCTGATCCAGAGATCTCCCCCTGAATAACATGGACAATAAGTAGTCCTCTCCATTATGTGCATGGGCCCAGTAATCCCAGATATTCATGAGAAGCAGAAAACTCCGCCTACCAGCTACTGATTAGCAGTTATCTATCCATGCTGTTTATTGACAAACTGGAGGGCGGGGGAGGGGTGTGGCAAGAATCCTAGTCTCCTGCATATTAGGAGAACGGCTGAACAGAATGATGTAAGTAATACACCGATCTGTTCAGCATTTTTGTCACTAGTTTATGCTGCTCTCATTTAAGATGGAATAAACCTGGTGACAGATTCCCTTTAAGGATGCAATATTTTAGTCCTTGTATATAATATAATTCACAATTCTATTGGATTCTGTTACAGGAGAGCAAACCCCACATTCAAGAGAGCAGATGTCGCTGTGAAGACACCACAGGACTGGCCCCTTGTAGATCTGATGCCACACATAGATGCTTCAGAGCAGAAGTCGCTAACCTCTTACCAATAGCATGACCTCACTGGGGTACCGCAGCTACCTGCAACATGCTTTAAGGAATTGTTCACCAAAACTATTTATTTTTTCTTTTATCAACTGGTGCCAGAAAGTGTCAGAGATTTGTAATTTACTGCTATTAAAAAATCTCCAGTCTTCCAGTACTTATCAGCTGCTCTATGTCCTGCAGGAAGTGGTGTATTTTCTCCAGTCTGACACAGTGCTTTCTGCTGCCACCTCTGTCCATGCCAGGGACTGTCCTGAGCAGCAGCAAATCCCCATAGAAAACTTCTCCTGCTCTGGACAGTTCCTGACATGGACAGAGGTGGCAGCAGAGAGCACTGTGTCAGACTGGAGAGAATACACCACTTCCTGCAGGACATACAGCAGCTAATAAGAACTGGAAATCTGGAGTTTTTTTAATAGCAGTAAATTACAAATCTCTGGCGCTTTGTGGCTCCAGTTGATTTAAAGGAAAAAAAAAGTTTTGGTGAACAATCCCTTTAAATGAAATCAACTCTATATCATGTTCAGCTGCTGATAGGGAGAAAAACATGTGATATAGAGCTGACAGATTCCCCTTAAAGGGATTATCCAAGTTTACAAAAGCACAGCTACTTTCTAACAAAAACAGCACCACCCCTGTCCTCAGGTTGTGTGCGGTATTACAATGCAGTTTCCTTCACTTCAATGGAACTGAGCTAAAAAGAAAACACACACACCCAACCTGAGGAGACGAGAAAAAAAAAGCAGCCATGTTTTTCTCAGCCTGGAGAACCCCTTTAACGGCTGGTATAAAGAGAAAGTGTTGTGCTATAGCTGATGCCGACCAGTCAGCTGGTTCCCATAGACGACGTTCCCATCAATGAATAGAAGTGGCCGTTACCTTCCTGAATAACGTAAACTAATGGATTACAAACAGTGACTTCCTGTCTGTTGGAGAACCACAATTCCCAGCATTCCCAGGCAGCCAGTATGAGGGGCGGAGAGACCATTGATATGAAGTGGTCTCTGATCATGTGAATAATGTTAGTATAAAAGTTGATGCTGTATACATAACGGTGTCTGGACGCCGGACCCGACGCGCTTTCACCTATAATTGGAATTCTGGCCGTCGTCCGTATTCGCGTTCTTGCAACAAATAGCGATGGCCGCCGCCCCTTTTCCGCCCTTAGGATTTAATACAACACAAGTGTTATCAATGGAGTAAGCTCCCAGAGTGTTCGATCCACGGGAATAGGCATTACAGCCGGTCAGGGTCCAGCCGTCGTCACAGGACACCGTCACCTGGAATGGCAAAAAGCAAAAACATCATAGTGTATGTACAGCGTAATAATAATAACTATTATAATAATAACAACAAGGCGGCCAATCGATGGAAACTAATGGGGCAATGTGTCCACCAGTCACTGGACCCTGGTGACCAGGATACACACAGACACTCACCCACAGCCATGCAATAACTAAGCATATTGGGGGCGCTCGCCGTCCCCATAGCGGTGCCTCACGTTTCATGAACACAGTTGTAGAGCGATTTCACATCTAAACTTAGTGAATTTTCATGATTGTGTCTTTGGTTTTAGAAAGTCAGACATATTTGTAATTAAGTTCTATTAAAGAAATCATCAGTCTTCCAGTACTTATCAGCTGCTGTATGTCCTGCAGGAAGCGGTGTATTCTCCCCAGTCTGACAGTGCTCTCTGCTGCCACCTCTGTCCAGAGCAGGAGAGGTTTTCTATGGGGATTTGCTGCTGCTCTGGACAGAGGTGGCAGCAGAGAGCACTGTGTCAGACTGGAGAGAATACACCACTTCCTGCAGGACATACAGCAGCTGATAAGTACTGGAAGACTGGAGATTTTTTAATAAAGTAAATTACAAGTCTGTATAAAGTTCTGACACCAGTAGATTTCGGAGAGCTTCCGTCTGGTTTCCCAGCCCCGGTCTATGGGATCAGATCACCTACCTTATTGGTGAAGCCCACAGGGGAATGCTCCTTAACCTTGCAGGATATGCTTGGCGCGTGACAGCACAAGGCATGAGAGGTGATCTCGCTTCTCCCGATGCATGCTGGGTCCCTGTCCCCGGATCTGTGCACCGGCCGCACGTGATCACCAAAATGGCCACTTGAGGAATGGGAGCTGCAGCCTGAGACATAGAGGGAACGGTGAGGTGTGATATGTAACACAATATGGCGGTATACTGCCTAGTACTGATAGGAATAGATACCGGTCAGGACATGGCCGTCCTGGGAGCAGCCGGCGGAGGAGACTGCGTCTGCATCAGGGGAAGAACTCGCATTAACGCTGCAGCTCGCTTTTGGCCAAACACAACATCTGGCGATAGCGTAGACCCCGTCTCCACCAAAGGCATTGTGGGCCGTGCAGAACTTCTGCCCATCTTTATCCTGTTGGGTGAAGATGATTTTTACTATTATTGCAGCATCCACAACGCTCGGACATGACACACTGATCGTAACGTCTGGTGGTGAAGATTCCTTGTTATAGAGGGTCTCGTATAGGCCACAATTACCTGTACTAGGAGATGTGGCAGCCATATTGCTTCCTATTACTACACCAAAATGATTTTCTGATGCCGCCTACATTTCCCATGAAGCCCCTGGCTTTTTAGAGAGAGGGGGCGGAGTCTCATCTCTAAAGACACAGTGCTCTCTGCTGCCACCTCTGTCCATGTCAGGAACTTTCCAGAGAAAACCTCTCCTGCTCTGGACAGTTCCTGACATGGACAGAGGTGGCAGCAGAGAGCACTGTGTCAGACTGAAGAGAATGCACCACTTACAGCAGCTGATAAGTACTGGAAGACTGGAGATTTTTAAATAGAAGTAAATTACAAATCTATCTAAAATTTTTTTGATGGAGTTCCCCTTTAAGTATATAGGAGAACAAGGAAGTAAGGGCTTGGAAATGTTTGATGGCCCCTTAGTGAAGGCCTGGAGTGCTGGGCACACGGTTCGTTCTCAGAATTGATGGGATTGTATCGCAGCCCTATGACACAGCCCTAACAATGGCCGGCGTCATCCGTGCTGCGCTGTGCCGTTTTATCACCTACCTCCACCTGTTCCCCTTTCCTTCTACCGTTCCTGGAGAAGCTGGAGCAGCTGAACATCTCCTCGTTCCCGGTGCACTGCGCGGACGTTGTGGCGGTACGAGCAAAGCCGGATGGTTTAGACCAAACTGTTCGACATAAAAGCTGCTCATCTAAAAGGAGAAATCAGGACGAGATCATCAGGTGAGGAAAACATGGCTGCCCCTAGAAGCGTGGCTGCTATTGCATTTCAGCAACAATCATTTAAAGGGATTATCCAGATACATGTTTCTAATAATTTAAAGTGCTTGTGCTAACAGGAAAACAAACACTGGTGCCGCTCCCACCGCCGCGCATTTCTTGTTTGAATTTCAACACATAGAAAAAGCCGACTGAGGGGGCGGGTCTGTGACTACTGATTGGCTAAATAGACATTTCTTGTGTGTTACGATCCAATCAACATTGAGCACCCCTGCTGATCAGTGACTACATGCACAGAGAACAGAGCAGGAAGCAGACAGTGTAGTACCCAAGTATGGCCACTACACCATGCATGGCGCTGTCTGCCTCCAACTTTGCTCTCTCTCTCTGTGGATAGGACCTGCAGCTCTGATACAAATACAATGCAGACGTCTAGTAACTTACCGGTAATCAGTTTTGCAGGTAATCCGGCCACCCTGTTAGGAGTGATCAGCCGCTGATCATCAGGGAACCAGGCTTCATTCATGGCGTTCTTGGTGGAGAAGTGAATGAGTCTCTGTCTCAGCTCGGTCACAGTCAGGTCGGGTTTGCCATTGAGGATCATTGCTGCAATACCTGGAACAGAGGCAGCAACACACTGATCAGTGACATCCGGACAGCACTAGATGGGCAGCGGGGTTCAGGAATGGGCAGTGCCCGGCAGAGAGGTGGGGGACGCAGTCAGCAGGGGCCCAAGAGGGACCCCCAATAACCAAACACCCTAAATAGTAAGCAGGGCAGCGCTATACGAATACACAGGAGATTCACAACCACAAAGATCCCTAAGTTAATGGAAATAGTTCTTAAAGGGAATTTGTCAGCTGTATATCATGCCAAGAACTGCAGACATGGACAGATACAAGTTATAAAATCATGTTTTCTTGCTAAGCTCAAGTATCATAGACGCCGGGCTCAGCTGCAGTATGCATGCCTGTTCCCAGGGTTTGGCTTCCAGCACTGAGCATTGTTTATCATTATGCAGGGAGGGGTGGGGGAGGGAGGAGGTGTGCATACTGCAGCTCAGCCCGAAACCTGAGCTTGGATGGAAAACGTGATTTTATAACTCTGCACACAGCTAAGAGACAGGTATGATGTGTTTTATCTCCCTATTGGATATCTGCCATGTTTACAGCTTTAACCTGTAGCCCATTATCTTCTATAGATGTCCATACCGGCCACATGTGCGGCTGCCTGAGAGGTTCCGCTCTTAGATGTGAAGCAGGTGCTGCAGTCACTGGACGCACCAACGATATCATCTCCGGGGGCAAACATATCAACACAGTTGCCAAAATTTGTGCCAAGTGCCCCCATTGTTACTGGCTGGTCTTCATAATTGGTGGCACCAACGGTGATAACCTGTAATGGAAGGAATGCGGTATATTATATCCTCCAGTCATCGTATAGTCGTGTCCTGTATATCAGACTAGATCTAGATATATACATCACTATAGTGGTAAGGCAGCCATCTTTCTTCCAGCTGGAGGTAATGGTGTGACCATGAATACAGTGATGGCCGATACCAGCAGAACTGCTGGTTTAAAGGGGTAATCCACATAACTTTTAATATGTTGTTGCCCATGGTGAGACTAACAATTCCTTCCATACTTGTTATTATCTTTTCGGTCTCCTTCCCCCAGTTCTGAGCTGCTGCTTTCTGCTGAAGACACAAAAATCTGTGTGTGAGCTTTTCTCTCTGTCTCCCCCTCCTCCCCCCTCCCTTCTGAGACAGCTGATGTAAACAAGTCCCTGGCTGGCTGTATCTGCAACACTGTAGCTTCTTTGTAATGCTGAGAGGGTTATTCTGATGTCAAGTTGCTGATGAACTCACTGTGATTATCCTCCCAGCATTACAAAGAAGCTGCAATGTTGCAGATAAAGCCAGCCAGGGACTTGTTTACATCAGCCATCTCAGAAGGGAGGGGGAGGGGGAGGAGGGGGAGACAGAGAGAAAAGCTCACACACAGATTCTTGTGTCTTAAGCATAAAGCAGCAGCTGAGAACTGGGGGAAGGAGACTGAATAAAAGTATGGAAGGAATTGTTAGTCTCACCTTGGGCAGCAACATATCTAAAGTGTTTGAGTTAGGTTGGGGTTTGACTTATGACCCCCGCAAAATCAGATGACTAAAGGGGTAGTGGGGGATTGGCAGATCTGGGACTTCTGTGGCTTCTTCCTCCCAGACACATTTGGTGGCATTTCTACTGGAGCATTATATAGTGCTATACCGATATACTGACCTCCGGCTCTGAGGCTGGTGAATACAGACAAGCGTCATCCTTGTAATTCCCGGCAGCGGCAATGATTATCCCCCCGGATTTAATAAGCGCCCGACTGGCCATATTGAGTGTTTGGCTGAAACCTCCGACAAAGGGAATGAGAATAATCAGGGGGCTGTACGGCTGCTCGGTCAGCGTCTTCTTTATATACTCCAGACCTGTAACAAATCCACAAGGGGATCCAAGGGATTAGCAAAAAATGGACATATATATATACAGGGCTATTCACTTGTATGGGCTGAGCTGCAGTACCAGGCACAGCCCATAGTCATGAGTGGCGCTGTTTGCACCACAGAGGATATTTCTCTTTAATCCTGAACAACATGCGTATATTAGTTATCAACTGACAATTCCCATAGTCAATGTTTTTCATCATCCAGCACGGCTTCTTTCAGCAAAAACAGCGCCACCGCTGTCCTTAGGCTGTATGTGGTATTACACTTCAGCTTCATTCACTTAAATGGAGCTGAGCTGCAATACTGCACCAACCTGAGTACAGGGGTGGCGCTGTTTCTGGAAGAAAGTGGACGTGTCTTTGTAGGACTGGAGAACCCCTTTAATTGGCAATGAGCGCCATGTCCTTGGGCATGTGCCACATGGTGTCTATGAGGCATGGTGAAGTATGTGATGTACACCGCTGTATGTCTGTATTGGCCGCTATATGTCTGTATTGGCTGTACACGGAGCACCTAGTACTTACCCATCAGACTCCCGCTCACTGTTCCTTTACCCTGACAGTTCAGCACCCGTAAGCTGCGCAGATTTACGCCTTTAGCGACCCCCGCGTCTCTTCCATTCAGCACCCCGGCCAGGTGGGTCCCATGGCTCTCACATTTACTCGCCTATACGGACAAAGAGGAGAAAAGCCAGAGATTTATATGCAGGGTGAGCAATGCCCAATCCTGAGAGGCTTCTGGTCTTGCTACATGACCACCTTCCCAGAGGAAAAATTGCCCTTGATCCAAGATGGCGGCTGTCAAGATGGTGGCCCTGTTCTCGATATAGCCTAAAAGATAGGCTCCTCCCACATTACAAGGCTGGAGTATCAGATATGTCATTTTCCCTTTTTCTTTCTAAAATAAAAGGAGGTCCTGAGACTTTTGATTTCAATGAAAGGGGGGAAATGTTTTTAAATTCCCTGTTTTTAGAAAATTATACAAATTTGTAATTTAGTTCTATATTAAAATCTTCAGTCTTCCAGTACGTATCAGCTGCTGTATGTCCTGCAGGAAGTGGTGTATTCTCTTCAGTCTGACACAGTGCTCTCTGCTGCCACCTCTGTCCATGTCAGGAACTGTCCAGAGCAGCAGCAAATCCCCATAGAAAACCTCTCCTGCTCTGGACAGTTCCTGACATGGACAGAGGTGGCAGCAGAGAGCACTGTGTCAGACTGAAGAGAATACACCACTTCCTGCAGGACATACAGCAGCTTATAAGTACTGGAAGACTGGAGATTTTTACATAGAAGTAAATTACAAATCCATAAAACTTTCTGAAACCAGTTCATCTGAAAACAATTTCCCTGGACCACCCCTATAAAGGAGCCCTTTGTCTGAACTATCGGTGGGGTCCGTATCGCCGCCATGTGCATGGTCAGTAATTCTATGTACAGGTACAGACTAGAACTAACCTGTCGATAGAATCGGGTTCCGTCTTCATCTGGAACATTCTCAAATTCTGTAACAAGGACCTTCCCTTCGATCTCCCTGTGGTTGCTCTGTATGCTGGTGTCCAGGAGGTACACCTCCACCGACTCCCCCGTATCTAAGGAGATGGTAGACGGGGTAATAAAGCAGAAGGATACAGTCTACAGATATATATATATATATATATATATATATACACACACTGGATATCATAGATTACTTCATGACAATGGGGGGGGGGGGTATACTTGTGGCGGCAGAGAATGCTTCCTCTCTGTCCGGCTGCTCTCCACACTGTAAGGTTGAGGACCTGCGGGTCATGTGATCAGGTCCTTCACCCTTCTCTCTCTCTGTGCAGGTCCTGCTCCGTCTCCTGTGTCTTCTGATGTTTGGAGCTCATCCTGCATCAGAACACCGGGCCCCTCTCCCTCTCTGGGCCCCTAGAGATGCTGTGGGCCCCGACACTTGCCCGGGTGAGCCCTGTGCTGATGCCGGCCCTGACCACATCAGAGCCTGGAGCCATGGACGAGGTCGTCTGGTCTGATGGGTCACCTTCTCCATCATATGGACGGCCGGGTGCGTCACTTACCTGGGAAACAGATGGCACCAGGATGCATTATGGGAAGAAGACAAGATGGCGGGGGCGGTGTGTGATGTGTGGCAATGTTCTGCTGGAGACCTTGTGTCCTGGCATCGTCTACCACCTCCCTAACCCACACACATAACAATACTGAGAATTATCCTACTTGGGGGGTTGAAGTGGTTGGCGACGTGTGGAGCGGGCACAATTCTGTCCAGGTTCCATGGCACAGTCTGCCCGAATACATAGGAATCCTCCTCTATGTAATCTACATGCGGCAGCTTCAGGGCCTAGTAAGGGAAAGACAGACGTTATACGGTATCGGGAATCCTCTATATAATATGACGCTAGAACCACATGGGCAGATGGATCGGGACAGCAGGGCACGGGACCCAAGTGGTTCCTCCTGGTTTCTGTGACACGTCAACCCAACATGAACTGCCCGCTAAGCCAATCACTGCCCGCTCAGCCAATCACTGCCCACCCAGCCAATCACTGCCCACCCAGCCAATCACTGCCCACCCAGCCAATCACTGCCCACCTAGCCAATCACTGCCCACCCAGCCAATCACTGCCCACCCAGCCAATCACTGTCCGCTCAGCCAATCACTACCCGCCCAGCCAATCACTACCCACCCAGCCAATCACTGCCCACTTAGCCAATCACTGCCCGCCCAGCCAATCACTGCCCGCTCAGCCAATCACTGCCCGCCCAGCCAATCACTGCCCTCCCAGCCAATCACTGCCCACCCAGCCAATCACTGCCCTCCCAGCCAATCACTGCCCACCCAGCCAATCACTGCCCACCCAGCCAATCACTGCCCACCCAGCCAATCACTGCCCACTTAGCCAATCACTGCCCGCCCAGCCAATCACTGCTCGCTCAGCCAATCACTGCCCACCCAGCCAATCACTACCCACCCAGCCAATCACTACCCACCCAGCCAATCACTACCTTCTCAGACAACCATTGCCCGCTTAGCCAACCACTTCCCGCCCAGCCAATCACTGCCCTCCCAGCCAATCACTGCCCACCCAGCCAATCACTGCCCTCCCAGCCAATCACTGCCCACCCAGCCAATCACTGCCCACCCAGCCAATCACTGCCCACTTAGCCAATCACTGCCCGCCCAGCCAATCACTGCTCGCTCAGCCAATCACTGCCCACCCAGCCAATCACTACCCACCCAGCCAATCACTACCCACCCAGCCAATCACTACCTTCTCAGACAACCATTGCCCGCTTAGCCAACCACTTCCCGCCCAGCCAATCACTGCCCGCTCAGCCAATCACTGCCCGCTCAGCCAATCACTGCCCACTTAGCCAATCACTGCCCACCCAGCCAATCACTACTTTCTCAGCCAATCACTGCCCGCCCAGCCAATCACTACCTGCCCAGCCAATCACTTCCCGCCCAGCCAATCACTGCCCTCCCATACCAATCAATACCCACTCAGCCAATCACTACCTGCCCAGCCAATCACTGCCCACTCAGCCAATCACTGCCCGCCCAGCCAATCACTGCCCGCTCAGCCAATCACTGCCCGCTCAGCCAATCACTGCCCGCCAAGCCAATCACTGCCTGAGACTGACACATTACAGGAACCAGAAAGATGCGGGGACCTAGAGTGTTGGGATAGCAGTGGGGAATCAGAGAAGGTGAGTATGACTCCTTTTTTATTTTTTCACTACCCCCTGTGTTTTTTAGTATCCCCAGATATCTCAATGTTTACGTAACATGAACTTTCTACAGAAGAGAGAACTAGAGCGCGATCACTCATTGCCCGATCATTCACCTCATTATTACACAACCTCTGGCATAGAAAGACCCGAGGGCCGTACATAATGATGGAGAGATGGCACCTGTCCGCCTGCTGCATGTAGCATAGCAAGATACCGAGAACACAAGGTTTAGGAAGATGGAAGATTCTAGTTTATCATCTTGTGTTGAGCAAAAATTAATGTGATCTAATGCGGTTTATGAAACAGGATCGAATCCAGCTCAGGGGGCAATGCTCTATCTGTAATGTCACTCTGTGGATACAGAGGTTTTGGTGCTGTGTGACAAGAGAACTGACCGTGCAATGCAAGCACCTCCAGGATTCTCTGCTACTGAATGTGGATGGGCATCAGCTGTATACATGCACAGTGAAGACTTGTTACGCTCTGTGCGCAGTCAGGAATGGCCGTCGATCAGCACCAAGTCATGTCTGTGAGCACAAAGGACGGGGAATTCCTGGGTTTGGTCTCTTTTTTTGTGGAGAGTCTAAAATATCAGCCCGGGGGAAGCATGCAGCACAGTGTGACAGGAAGGGAGACAACTAGTGGCCGCATGGAGCCCAGTGTGACAGGAAGGGAGACACCTAGTGGCCGCATGGAGCGCAGTGTGACAGGAAGGGAGACACCTAGTGGCCGCATGGAGCAGTGTGACAGGAAGGGAGACACCTAGTGGCCGCATGGAGCGCAGTGTGACAGGAAGGGAGACACCTAGTGGCCGCATGGAGCGCAGTATGACAGGAAGGGAGACACCTAGTGGCCGCATGGAGCGCAGTATGACAGGAAGGGAGACACCTAGTGGCCGCATGGAGCGCAGTGTGACAGGAAGGGAGACACCTAGTGGCCGCATGGAGCGCAGTGTGACAGGAAGGGAGACACCTAGTGGCCGCATGGAGCAGTGTGACAGGAAGGGAGACACCTAGTGGCCGCATGGAGCGCAGTATGACAGGAAGGGAGACACCTAGTGGCCGCATGGAGCGCAGTATGACAGGAAGGGAGACACCTAGTGGCCGCATGGAGCAGTGTGACAGGAAGGGAGACACCTAGTGGCCGCATGGAGCGCAGTGTGACAGGAAGGGAGACACCTTGTGGCCGCATGGAGCGCAGTGTGACAGGAAGGGAGACACCTAGTGGCCGCATGGAGCGCAGTGTGACAGGAAGGGAGACACCTAGTGGCCGCATGGAGCAGTGTGACAGGAAGGGAGACACCTAGTGGCCGCATGGAGCAGTGTGACAGGAAGGGAGACACCTAGTGGCCGCATGGAGCGCAGTGTGACAGGAAGGGAGACACCTAGTGGCCGCATGGAGCGCAGTGTGACAGGAAGGGAGACACCTAGTGGCCGCATGGAGCGCAGTGTGACAGGAAGGGAGACACCTAGTGGCCGCATGGAGCGCAGTGTGACAGGAAGGGAGACACCTAGTGGCCGCATGGAGCGCAGTGTGACAGGAAGGGAGACACCTAGTGGCCGCATGGAGCGCAGTGTGACAGGAAGGGAGACACCTAGTGGCCGCATGGAGCGCAGTGTGACAGGAAGGGAGACACCTAGTGGCCGCATGGAGCGCAGTGTGACAGGAAGGGAGACACCTAGTGGCCGCATGGAGCGCAGTGTGACAGGAAGGGAGACACCTAGTGGCCGCATGGAGCAGTGTGACAGGAAGGGAGACACCTAGTGGCCGCATGGAGCAGTGTGACAGGAAGGGAGACACCTAGTGGCCGCATGGAGCAGTGTGACAGGAAGGGAGACACCTAGTGGCCGCATGGAGCAGTGTGACAGGAAGGGAGACACCTAGTGGCCGCATGGAGCAATGTGACAGGAAGGGAGACACCTAGTGGCCGCATGGAGCGCAGTGTGACAGGAAGGGAGACACCTAGTGGCCGCATGGAGCGCAATGTGACAGGAAGAGAGACACCTAGTGGCCGCATGGAGCGCAGTGTGACAGGAAGAGAGACACCTAGTGGCCGCATGGAGCAGTGTGACAAGAAGGGAGACGCCTAGTGGCCGCATGGAGCGCAGTGTGACAGGAAGGGAGACACCTAGTGGCCGCATGGAGCAGTGTGACAAGAAGGGAGAGACCTAGTGGCCGCATGGAGCGCAGTGTGACAGGAAGGGAGACACCTAGTGGCCGCACGGAGCAGTGTGACAGGAAGGGAGACACCTAGTGGCCGCATGGAGCAGTGTGACAGTAAGGGAGACACCTAGTGGCCGCATGGAGAGCAGTGTGACAGGAAGGGAGACACCTAGTGGCCGCATGGAGCAGTGTGACAGGAAGGGAGACACCTAGTGGCCGCATGGAGCGCAGTGTGACAGGAAGGGAGACACCTAGTGGCCGCATGGAGCGCAGTGTGACAGGAAGGGAGACACCTAGTGGCCGCATGGAGCGCAGTGTGACAGGAAGGGAGACACCTAGTGGCCGCATGGAGCAGTGTGACAGGAAGGGAGACACCTAGTGGCCGCATGGAGCGCAGTGTGACAGGAAGGGAGACACCGAGTGGCCGCATGGAGCGCAGTGTGACAGGAAGGGAGACACCTAGTGGCCGCATGGAGCGCAGTGTGACAGGAAGGGAGACACCTAGTGGCCGCATGGAGCGCAGTGTGACAGGAAGGGAGACACCTAGTGGCCGCATGGAGCGCAGTGTGACAGGAAGGGAGACACCTAGTGGCCGCATGGAGCGCAGTGTGACAGGAAGGGAGACACCTAGTGGCCGCATGGAGCGCAGTGTGACAGGAAGGGAGACACCTAGTGGCCGCATGGAGCGCAGTGTGACAGGAAGGGAGACACCTAGTGGCCGCATGGAGCGCAGTGTGACAGGAAGGGAGACACCTAGTGGCCGCATGGAGCGCAGTGTGACAGGAAGGGAGACACCTAGTGGCCGCATGGAGCAGTGTGACAGGAAGGGAGACACCTAGTGGCCGCATGGAGCAGTGTGACAGGAAGGGAGACACCTAGTGGCCGCATGGAGCAGTGTGACAGGAAGGGAGACACCTAGTGGCCGCATGGAGCAGTGTGACAGGAAGGGAGACACCTAGTGGCCGCATGGAGCAATGTGACAGGAAGGGAGACACCTAGTGGCCGCATGGAGCGCAGTGTGACAGGAAGGGAGACACCTAGTGGCCGCATGGAGCGCAGTGTGACAGGAAGAGAGACACCTAGTGGCCGCATGGAGCGCAGTGTGACAGGAAGAGAGACACCTAGTGGCCGCATGGAGCAGTGTGACAAGAAGGGAGACGCCTAGTGGCCGCATGGAGCGCAGTGTGACAGGAAGGGAGACACCTAGTGGCCGCATGGAGCAGTGTGACAAGAAGGGAGAGACCTAGTGGCCGCATGGAGCGCAGTGTGACAAGAAGGGAGAGACCTAGTGGCCGCATGGAGCGCAGTGTGACAGGAAGGGAGACACCTAGTGGCCGCACGGAGCAGTGTGACAGGAAGGGAGACACCTAGTGGCCGCATGGAGCAGTGTGACAGTAAGGGAGACACCTAGTGGCCGCATGGAGAGCAGTGTGACAGGAAGGGAGACACCTAGTGGCCGCATGGAGCGCAGTGTGACAGGAAGGGAGACACCTAGTGGCCGCATGGAGCAGTGTGACAGGAAGGGAGACACCTAGTGGCCGCATGGAGCGCAGTGTGACAGGAAGGGAGACACCTAGTGGCCGCATGGAGCGCAGTGTGACAGGAAGGGAGACACCTAGTGGCCGCATGGAGCAGTGTGACAGGAAGGGAGACACCTAGTGGCCGCATGGAGCGCAGTGTGACAGGAAGGGAGACACCTAGTGGCCGCATGGAGCAGTGTGACAGGAAGGGAGACACCTAGTGGCCGCATGGAGCGCAGTGTGACAGGAAGGGAGACACCTAGTGGCCGCATGGAGCAGTGTGACAGGAAGGGAGACACCTAGTGGCCGGATGTATAACGTCAATTTACATGTAACATCACACCATGTCATTTTTTTAATTACAAACAATAAAAAAATAGAAAACCTAATAAAATAAAATACAGAGACTATATTGTAAAACTGCCCCTGTTGTTTTCTAAAAAGAAACTTTTCCCACCTGGTTTGTTTTATGACTTCCTTCTCAGGCCTCCATGATGGACGCCCCTTCACCTCTACAACGCTTTCCTCATATATTTACAGCTTTAGAATCTCTATCATTTTTTTATTTTTTTATCGGTCACTTACCATCTCCAGGACGTCGCTGCTCATTCTGACCACAAAGCCTGGAAACAGTCCATGGAAGATATAGAGAATCTTGGTCAGGTAGCCGTGCTTAGCCGCCCTGGTCTGCAGCCGCCGGATCACTCTCTCTGTCTGGGATTTGTGAACGTTCTCTCTTAAGACGACCACATACTGTCCGGACGTCCTCCAGGCGTCCTATAAAGCAGCAGTGTCCGGGTTATTGGATGGGAAGAAGCTATAGGGCAGGGATGGGGAAGCTGCCGCCCTCCAGCTGATACAAAACTATGTGTGATAGGAAAGCGGAGCACCCCCCGTGCAAACGCAGTACGTGTGGTACCATGGCGGAGGTACGGCCGGTCACCTGCCAGATGGTAGAGTGTGACTTCACTCCGGTGGTGCTTAACCGAGATACAACCATGCCCAGTGATGTTATGTTGTGACGCCAGTGCCATTTGGGCACACAGGTATGGTGGCACACCTGCTTTTAGTTTAGAGGGCCGGTTGTACCTTGTTCCCCTGTGGACAGTGTCCTGCCGGGTTGCTATGGGGTCCCTTAGGCTGTTATCACGGTGGGCTGGCGTAGTGTAGTGACCCTCCTGGACTATGGGCACTGCCACCCACAGAACGGGGAACTGTCCCAAGGCGTCTGTGTACACTGTGTTGGTGCGGGGCGAAGAGTCGCAGAGTCTCTTTACCATAAATAATCTCTCGTTTACTCTGAAAGTTCTTGTGTGCTGCAGAACATACAGCTGTGCTTTGACAGGATACGTTACACTTGAGAACACACTTGATATAACAGGATCCAGATCTGTGATAGGAGTATAGCGAGGAGTACAGTTGTGCTGACTGGGTTGCGTGTTGAGAGATACGTAGAAGAATCAGTAGAGCAGAGAGGAGGATGTTGTGAGAGTCCCAACCCAAGTAGTACCGTGCTCTGCTGGGATGTTGTAGGATGAGGTAGAAGAATACTGAAGAGGAAAGAGAGAATACTTGTGCCTGTGTTTTGACCTTTGGCCTTTGACCACCTTATGCCCACCAGTGTCAGATGACCGGTCCTATGAGGGTGACACAGGCCCCAGACCCTGTTACCTGGGATGAGTGGAATGCTGAGGGTTCCCTGCTGACAGATAGAGATAGAGTACCTAGGCTTCTAGCAACTTTGCTCTATCCGGATCAGTTCCTAGTCTTTTGCTCTTTGTGGATACTGTCCTGCACTGTGACACTCCTAGTCCACGGCGTGGGTTGAGATTATCTCTGAAGTGTCCTCTCCTGTAAAGGGTTTAACACTGCAGTGTTGTGTGGCGTTACTTGAGGAGAAACTGTTAGGTGCGTCTCGTCTTGATCCTCACAATACAGGAACCTGAATAAGACTAGACACGAAGGCTGAGGGGACCTGGCAGAGGGCCAGGGCCCAAGAGGACCACTGTGGGGAGCATTCTAGCTTGTGTCCTTCCCCTACAGAGTCTAGTGACGAAATATTACTACACTTTCTCTACCCATATGATTTCCTATCTCCAGCGTATCTAACATGTGCTGTGAGTGGGTGAAGAGTACAGGAGAAGAAGGAAAGTAAGAGATGATAGAACAGAAGAAGAAGATACTCCCATAGGTTCACAGATCCATGTTTCACATAAATAAGCAATAACCCTTTACATACTTCAGCCGTGCAGCTACTGAGTACAGATACCTATAATAGCGACATCTAGTGGCGAAACTTTATCACTACTACAACACCACTTACAATAAGTACAGGCTTTTGCGTAGGGTGTAACCAATAGCAACACCCGTGGTGGGATACCACATAAGAACATACAAACAACATAAAGATACTGGCCCCTGAGCCATAGCGCCGTAATAACATGGGGTGACATTATATTCCTAACTCGTTTCTACAGAACCCTTCAGTCCACATGGAGCCCCAAATATTTGGTAAGGTGACCAGACTCCTCCCCCCCCCCCCCCCCCCGACATGCAGAGAAATCTGTGTGGACGACAGGAGAAGCTACTGAGGACGTCAGGGAGAACATAAACATCACATAATAAATATATAACTAATGTTCTGCGGAGCCGCTATTATTAGACATAGCCTTTGGCCTCTTCATCTGAAGGACTTAAAGGGGAAATCACCCTGCGAGAGAAGAGCGGAAACATGGAGGATGGGAACAGATGAGACCCGACGTCATAGAGAGAGAGAGAGATAGGATAGATAAGAGATAGGGAGATAGGAGATAGATAGATAGATAGATAGGAGATAGATAGATAGGAGATAGATAGATAGATAGATAGATAGATAGATAGATAGATAGATAGATAGGAGATAGGAGATAGATAGATAGGAGATAGATAGATAGGAGATAGATAGATAGGAGATAGATAGATAGATAGGAGATAGATAGATAGGAGATAGATAGATAGATAGATAGATAGGAGATAGATAGATAGATAGATAGATAGGAGATAGATAGATAGATATTTAACCTTTTTACCTAAAAACGACAAAGAAGCTTTTACCTTATTGCTCCATAGGAAAGTCCCCGGCGTTGTCTTCTCGCTTTCTATCTGGGCGTCTTCTTCCAGCGCCAGCGTCAGGACCATTTCTTCTCCGTAATCGCTTTCGTCTGCCGCAGTCTGAACGGGACCAAGAAGCAAACAGCCGATCCAGAGCAGCGCGGCGGCGGCACTAAGGATCATGGTGCGACGACCCCGGGGAAGAACAACAGATACCAGGTGGAAATCTCCGAGACTGAAAGGAGATGCCGGATCCACTGCTGGAACGATCCCAAAGCTGAGGAGATACTAAAAACAAGTGAGGGAGTTTGCAGCTGGTTTTGGGAGGGGAGAAGCGGGATCACACCACCTCCTGTCCCATCGCATGATCCCCGGCTGGTTACTGATTACCTGCTGATCCTCAATCACAGAGTCAAATTACACAGGAGAAAGCTGGTATGTTAGAGGTTAATGCCCCCCCCATGGGAAGAGGCAGGATGGATGAGACCCCCACCACATGTACAGACACAGGCAGGATGGAGGAGACCCCCACCACATGTACAGACACAGGCAGGATGGAGGAGACCCCCACCACATGTACAGACACAGGCAGGATGGAGGAGACCCCCACCTCATGTACAGACACAGGCAGGATGGAGGAGACCCCCATCACGTGTACAGACACAGGCAGGATGGAGGAGACCCCCTCTACATGTACAGACACAGGCAGGATGGAGGAGACCCCCTCTACATGTACAGACACAGGCAGGATGGATGAGACCCCCACCACATGTACAGACACAGGCAGGATGGAGGAGACCCCCAGCACATGTACAGACACAGGCAGGATGGATGCCACCCCCACCACATGTACAGACACAGGCAGGATGGATGAGACCCCCACCACATGTACAGACACAGGCAGGATGGATGAGACCCCCACCACATGTACAGACACAGGCAGGATGGATGAGACCCCCACCACATGTACAGACACAGGCAGGATGGAGGAGACCCCCACTACATTTACAGACACAGGCAGGATGGAGGAGACCCCCACTACATGTACAGACACAGGCAGGATGGATGCCACCCCCACCACATGTACAGACACAGGCAGGATGGATGAGACCCCCATCACGTGTACAGACACAGGCAGGATGGATGAGACCCCCACCACATGTACAGACACAGGCAGGATGGATGCAACCCCCACCACATGTACAGACACAGGCAGGATGGATGAGACCCCCATCACGTGTACAGACACAGGCAGGATGGAGGAGACCCCCTCTACATGTACAGACACAGGCAGGATGGATGAGACCCCCAGCACATGTACAGACACAGGCAGGATGGAGGAGACCCCCACTACATGTACAGATACAGGCAGGATGGAGGAGACCCCCAGCACATGTACAGACACAGGCAGGATGGAGGAGACCCCCAGCACATGTACAGACACAGGCAGGATGGAGGAGACCCCCAGCACATGTACAGACACAGGCAGAATGGAGGGGACCCCCAGCACATGTACAGACACAGGCAGGATGGAGGAGACCCCCTCTACATGTACAGACACAGGCAGGATGGAGGAGACCCCCACCACATGTACAGACACAGGCAGGATGGAGGAGACCCCCACCACATGTACAGACACAGGCAGGATGGAGGAGACCCCCAGCACATGTACAGACACAGGCAGGATGGAGGAGACCCCCACCACATGTACAGACACAGGCAGGATGGAGGAGACCCCCACTACATGTACAGACACAGGCAGGATGGAGGAGACCCCCACTACATGTACAGACACAGGCAGGATGGAGGAGACCCCCATCACATGTACAGACACAGGCAGGATGGAGGAGACCCCCTCCACATGTACAGACACAGGCAGGATGGAGGAGACCCCCCCCTCACATTTTGGGCGTCTCTGCCCCCTCTTCCCTCTGTCTCCAGTTATCTTCCTCGCTCCTCATTCTGCATGTCCTCCGGAGCTGATATCTCACAGCTTTCTCTTTCATCTCTAAATCTCGGCAAATGTTTCTTCCGCTCCGCATGATTTATTAATTGCTCTAATTTCTTGCATTCTCCCGTCCATTGTACGTATCCACCACAAGCCGCGCACCTCACAGGCGTATTGTATTACCAGATTACATAGCTGAAAGGTATATCTTCTGTTGTTATGTTGTTATTTAAAGGGAAACTCTGGTAAAAATATTTTTCTTTCAAATAGACTGGTTTCAGAAAGTTATACAGATTTGTAATTTGCTCATGTTTAAAACTCTCCAGTCTCCCAGTACTTATCAGCTGCTGTATGACCTGCAGGAAGTGGTGTATCCTCTCCAGTCTGACACAGTGCTCTCTGCTGCCACCTCTGTCCATGTCAGGAAGTGTCCAGAGCAGGAGAGGTTTTCTATTGGGATTTGCTGCTTGTCTGGACAGTTCTTGACATGGACAGAGGTGGCAGCAGAGAGCAGTGTGTCATACACCACTTCCTGCAGGACATGCAGCAGCTTATAAATACTGGAACACTGGAGATTTTTTAAATAGAAGTAAATTACATTGAGAAATGAAAGCTGATCTGTGATTGGTTGCTATGGGTCACATATTAACTTCCCTTAGTGTCCTTACTAGCCCATAGCAACCAATCAGAGCTCCCCTTTCACTTTGCCAGAGCAGATAATATGTGAAAGCTGAGCTGTGATTGGTTACTATCTGCAAACAAGGACGCTGTGTGGTAAATCTACCGGGACCCCCGTCCACCGGGTGTTTTAGTCTGGGCAGCGTATACCCCTACAGCTAGTAGCAGAGAGAAGAGCGGGAGAAGGGGAGTGACCAGCAGGGGGAGCTCCTGTGTGTATTATCCAGCAGGGGGAGCTCCTGTGTGTATTATCCAGCAGGGGGCGCTCCTGTGTGTATTATCCAGCAGGGGGAGCTCCTGTGTGTATTATCCAGCAGGGGGAGCTCCTGTGTGTATTATCCAGCAGGGGGCGCTCCTGTGTGTATTATCCAGCAGGGGGAGCTCCTGTGTGTATTATCCAGCAGGGGGAGCTCCTGTGTGTATTATCCAGCAGGGGGAGCTCCTGTGTGTATTATCCAGCAGGGGGAGCTCCTGTGTGTATTATCCAGCAGGGGGCGCTCCTGTGTGTATTATCCAGCAGGGGGAGCTCCTGTGTGTATTATCCAGCAGGGGGAGCTCCTGTGTGTATTATCCAGCAGGGGGAGCTCCTGTGTGTGTATTATCCAGCAGGGGGAGCTCCTGTGTGTGTTATCCAGCAGGGGGCGCTCCTGTGTGTATTATCCAGCAGGGGGAGCTCCTGTGTGTATTATCCAGCAGGGGGCGCTCCTGTGTGTATTATCCAGCAGGGGGAGCTCCTGTGTGTATTATCCAGCAGGGGGAGCTCCTGTGTGTATTATCCAGCAGGGGGCGCTCCTGTGTGTGTGTTATCCAGCAGGGGGAGCTCCTGTGGGTATTATCCAGCAGGGGGAGCTCCTGTGTGTATTATCCAGCAGGGGGCGCTCCTGTGTGTATTATCCAGCAGGGGGAGCTCCTGTGTGTGTATTATCCAGCAGGGGGCGCTCCTGTGTGTATTATCCAGCAGGGGGAGCTCCTGTGTGTGTTATCCAGCAGGGGGCGCTCCTGTGTGTATTATCCAGCAGGGGGCGCTCCTGTGTGTGTTATCCAGCAGGGGGAGCTCCTGTGTGTGTATTATCCAGCAGGGGGTGCTCCTGTGTGTGTTATCCAGCAGGGGGCGCTCCTGTGTGTATTATCCAGCAGGGGGAGCTCCTGTGTGTATTATCCAGCAGGGGGAGCTCCTGTGTGTATTATCCAGCAGGGGGCGCTCCTGTGTGTGTGTTATCCAGCAGGGGGAGCTCCTGTGTGTATTATCCAGCAGGGAGAGCTCCTGTGTGTATTATCCAGCAGGGAGAGCTCCTGTGTGTATTATCCAGCAGGGGGCGCTCCTGTGTGTATTATCCAGCAGGGGGCGCTCCTGTGTGTGTATTATCCAGCAGGGGGCGCTCCTGTGTGTGTTATCCAGCAGGGGGAGCTCCTGTGTGTATTATCCAGCAGGGGGCGCTCCTGTGTGTATTATCCAGCAGGGGGAGCTCCTGTGTGTGTTATCCAGCAGGGAGAGCTCCTGTGTGTGTTATCCAGCAGGGGGAGCTCCTGTGTGTATTATCCAGCAGGGGGCGCTCCTGTGTGTGTTATCCAGCAGGGGGAGCTCCTGTGTGTATTATCCAGCAGGGGGCGCTCCTGTGTGTATTATCCAGCAGGGGGAGCTCCTGTGTGTATTATCCAGCAGGGGGCGCTCCTGTGTGTATTATCCAGCAGGGGGAGCTCCTGTGTGTATTATCCAGCAGGGGGCGCTCCTGTGTGTATTATCCAGCAGGGGGCGCTCCTGTGTGTGTATTATCCAGCAGGGGGCGCTCCTGTGTGTGTTATCCAGCAGGGGGAGCTCCTGTGTGTATTATCCAGCAGGGGGAGCTCCTGTGTGTATTATCCAGCAGGGGGAGCTCCTGTGTGTATTATCCAGCAGGGGGAGCTCCTGTGTGTATTATCCAGCAGGGGGCGCTCCTGTGTGTATTATCCAGCAGGGGGAGCTCCTGTGTGTATTATCCAGCAGGGGGCGCTCCTGTGTGTATTATCCAGCAGGGGGAGCTCCTGTGTGTATTATCCAGCAGGGGGAGCTCCTGTGTGTATTATCCAGCAGGGGGAGCTCCTGTGTGTATTATCCAGCAGGGGGAGCTCCTGTGTGTATTATCCAGCAGGGGGCGCTCCTGTGTGTATTATCCAGCAGGGGGCGCTCCTGTGTGTGTATTATCCAGCAGGGGGCGCTCCTGTGTGTGTTATCCAGCAGGGGGAGCTCCTGTGTGTATTATCCAGCAGGGGGAGCTCCTGTGTGTATTATCCAGCAGGGGGAGCTCCTGTGTGTATTATCCAGCAGGGGGCGCTCCTGTGTGTATTAGCCAGCAGGGGGAGCTGGAACAGAACCACCAACAACCTGCAGAGGCCCAATTCCACTGCCAACAACCTGCACTCCAGCACCTTCAAGATGCAGAGTCCAACCACCACCATTGGAGACCTGCTCAATTGGAATATGACCACCAGTGACCAGATCAGCCTAATCTCCATCACTATCTGGATGTCTAACCTCAGCCGCATGTTCTCTAATAGCAACATGATCACCTGGATCACAGCTGAGTTTTATCCCCACCACCAGTGATTTAAAGAGTCACTGTCGTATTTTTTTTTTTGGCAGAAATCAATAGTCCAGGCGATTTTAAGAAACTTTGTAATTGGGTTTATTAGCCAAATCTGCCATTATCTGCATGTAAAAAGCCTTTTCCCAGGTCCCCCCCTCCTTCCTCTTTTTCATCCACTCTGAAAAATCTGAAAATTGTGACTTGTTGCAGGAGACGTCCCCTGTCTGTTCTAGGGAGAGGGGAGGGGGGAGGAGGAAGGAGGAAGTTAGCCGGCAGCAGAAAGCAGATAACAGAGGATTACAGGCACGGAGCTGGGTGACAGCTGTAATCTGAGCTCAGACAGGTCACTGGTGACTGTCACAGGAGATATCCCGTGAGGGATTTGTAGATTAACTCTTTGTTGTCCTGTTTTGGTCTTTTCTTTAGCTCTCTCCATAGGAGAACAATGAAGACAGGGGGGGGGAGCTTCAAACTGCTTTTTCATGATAAAAATGCATTTTTCTGATAATAAACCCAATTACAAAGTTTCTTAAAATCGCCTGGACTATTGATTTCTGCAAAAAAAAATTTCACGACAGTGACACTTTAATCATCTGGATCTGCAGCACCAGCGACCTGATTATCTGGAGCACCACCACCATTGAGCTGCTAACATAGATTTCCACCATCACCACCAGCGACCTGCTAGCTGTGCATCGCCACAACCATTCAGCTACTCCCCTGGGTGACCATCCTCTGCTACAGGTGCTGAAGGTTTCAATCAAGGTGAGCGGGTGTCTGGTGGAGAGAGCCCACCAGCATTGTAACCGCCTCCCAGCATGGTGTGTGGTAATATACAGGACTACATCTCCCAGCATGGTGTGTGGGGTAATATACAGGACTACATCTCCCAGCATGGTGTGTGGTAATATACAGGACTACATCTCCCAGCATGGTGTGTGGGGTAATATACAGGACTACATCTCCCAGCATGGTGTGTGGTAATATACAGGACTATATCTCCCCGCATAGTGTGGGGTAATATACAGGACTACATCTCCCAGCATGGTGTGTGTGGTAATATACAGGACTACATCTCCCAGCATGCTGTGTGGTAATATACAGGACTACATCTCCCAGCATGCTGTGTGGTAATCCCATAATGGGAGGAGAGATGAGATGTGTCCTGCAGGGGGCACTAGAGGGTTCTTGTACAGGTGAGTAGCTGCTTATACTTTCTGTCACATCTCTTCGCTGATTGTCAGTAGTCCTTTAACCCTTTGTGTCCCGATGTCGCAGTATAAATGGGTGGAGTCACCTCATGTATACAACATCTTGCTGTTTCCATGTACACCTGGCTCTGCGGCTGCCATGGTAACGTCCTCCATATAACAGCGCAATTTTCCACCCTCACTTTGTTTTGCTAAAAACATCAGAGATTCCTCCCGTAATAGAAATGTTTATCCGAAAATATAAGTCATGTTACTGGAATCGCTCTCTATATTACAGTATCATCTACATTACCCTGATCGCTCTCTATATTACAGTATCATCTACATTACCCTGATCGCTCTCTATATTACAGGACCATCTACATTACCCAGATCGCTCTCTATATTACAGTACCATCTACATTACCCAGATCGCTCTCTATATTACAGTATCATCTATTACCCAGATCGCTCTCTATATTACAGTATCATCTACATTACCCTGATCGCTCTCTATATTACAGTATCATCTACATTACCCTGATCGCTCTCTATATTACAGTATCATCTACATTACCCTGATCGCTCTCTATATTACAGTATCATCTACATTACCCAGATCGCTCTCTATATTACAGTATCATCTACATTACCCTGATCGCTCTCTATATTACAGTATCATCTACATTACCCTGATCGCTCTCTATATTACAGTACCATCTACATTACCCAGATCGCTCTCTATATTACAGTATCATCTACATTACCCTGATCGCTCTCTATATTACAGTATCATCTACATTACCCTGATCGCTCTCTATATTACAGTATCATCTACATTACCCTGATCGCTCTCTATATTACAGTATCATCTACATTACCCTGATCGCTCTCTATATTACAGTATCATCTACATTACCCTGATCGCTCTCTATATTACAGTATCATCTACATTACCCAGATCGCTCTCTATATTACAGGATCATCTACATTACCCAGATCGCTCTCTATATTACAGTATCATCTACATTACCCAGATCGCTCTCTATATTACAGTATCATCTACATTACCCAGATCGCTCTCTATATTACAGTATCATCTACATTACCCTGATCGCTCTCTATATTACAGTATCATCTACATTACCCAGATCGCTCTCTATATTACAGTATCATCTACATTACCCAGATCGCTCTCTATATTACAGTATCATCTACATTACCCAGATCGCTCTCTATATTACAGGATCATCTACATTACCCAGATCGCTCTTTATATTACAGGATCATCTACATTACCCAGATCGCTCTCTGTATCACAGTACCATCTATATTACAGTACCAACTATATTACAGTACCATCTACATTACCCAGATCGCTCTCTATATTACAGTATCATCTACATTACCCAGATCGCTCTCTATATTACAGTACCATCTACATTACCCAGATTGCTCTCTACAGTACCATCTACATTACCCAGATCGCTCTCTATATTACAGTACCATCTATATTACCCAGATCGCTCTCTATATTACAGTACCATCTATTACCCAGATCACTCTCTATATTACAGTACCATCCATATTACCCAGATCCCTTGGGTACTTATCACGGTGGTCTGGAGTGGAGTTGTGACCCACCCGGGCTATCAGTATCACCGCCCACAGAAAGGGCAGATGACCCAAGGATGGAAGTGACTGTGTAGGTGCCGGAACAATAATCACTGAGTCCTGTTACTATAAATTAAATCTTATTTCTTTGGGAATACTTAATACAGCAGCTGATGATAGACTTGTGACTTGGCATAAGCCAGGGCCCAGCTTGACTACAGCAGGGACTGTCTTGTCGTGAGTCCTCTCTCTACCAAGACTTAAAGGGGTACTCTGGGGGGAACAGCTTTTTTTCGATCTGACCGGGGAGGAGGTGGCTGAGGGCAACAACGTCCACTCACCTCCCTGGTTCCAGCGGCGAGTCCCATATTGCGGCGCTCCGGTCCCCGCTGCCCGGCCACTTCCTGGTCTCTGACGCGGGCTTGAGACGTGACGTTTTAAGTCCGCTCAGCCAGTCAGTGATAGAGGCGGGATCCCACCTCCGTCACTGACTGGCTGAGAAGACTTTAAACGTCACGTCTCAAGCCCCGTTAGAGACCAGGAAGCGGCCAGGCAGTGGGGACCGGAGCGCCGCGATACAGGACCTGATGCTGGAACTGGGGAGGTGAGTGGACGTCGTTGCCCTCAGCCACCTCCACCCTGGCCAGATAAAAAAATAAAAAGCTCCCTCGCCGGAGTACTCCTTTAACTAAGACTGACTAGGTGTGGGTGTACACTTCCTCTCCCATGTGACAACTTCCTACAGGGTGTTTAACAACTTCTGTGAGTGGTGGAGAAGAGAATGTAAGAGGAAAGAAGGATAGAGATAGGTGAAAGAGAAGAGCAGCTCTCATGGGTGTGCAGATCATGTGGTACAGAAATAACAGTAACCCATTATAAACTACAACTGTGCAATACTCAGACATATACAATACTGACATCTAAAGGTGGACACTAAAATAACTTCCGAACACTCCAGCACCACTTAAGCTGACGAAAGAACTTTTTGTACAGGTGTATGAGACACAAAAAGAAAAAGAAACACAGTGGTGGGACACCACACACGTAGCGAGCATTGCGTATGTCCCATTGCTGCCAGACGTTACTATAACATTGGTGACATTGACTGATTGTACATTATATGCAGACGGATTTCACCCCCGCACATGATACTCCTGACAGGCACCCCTATAGGTAGACTTCCCAGACAGCCAAAGAGATGAAGTGGAGCGCTGGGGAGCAGAACAGGAAGGACCTTTCTGCCCATTAAAGGGGTTGTTTACCAGAAAATAATTCTTTTTAATCAACTGGTGCCAGAAAGTGCCAGAGATTTGTAATTTACGTCTATTTAAAAATCTCCAGTCTTCCAGTACTTATCATCTGCTGTATGTCCTGCATGAAGTGGTGTATTCACTCCAGTCTGACACAGTGCTCTCTGCTGCCACCTCTGTCCATGTTAGGAACTGTCCAGAGCAGCAGCAAATCCCCATAGAAAACCTTTCCTGCTCTGGACAGTTCCTGACATAGACAGAGGTGGCAGCAGAGAGCACTGTGTCAGACTGGAGAAAATACACCACTTCCTGCAGGACATACAGTAGCTGATAAGTACTGGAAGACTGGAAATTTTTTATTAAAAGTAAATTACAAATCTCTGAAAGAACCTTTTTTTTCCCATGAATATCCCCTTTAAGTTGCCAAACGACCTTCTCAGCTGCACAGGAGTCCAACCTGCCGCCCGCCAGCTGTTACAAAACTACAATTCCCATCATACTTGAAGAGCCAAAGCTTCAGCTGGAGGGCCTGAGTGTGACACCCCTGTAAGGCATAACTGAGGTCAGACTGTGACCTGTGACCCTCTTATAGTGACACCATGGATAACAGACTCATCATCGTCATGTTATATCTGCCATATCTGTGGTGGATCTGCCTCCCTCATACCTATTCGACCCGAGCCGCAGTCACATGACCTTCATCGCCCTGTCCACCCAGCATGAAGGACACGGCTTGGTCAGAGTTTATTATGAACACACATATAATGAGGTGCGGAGATTATCTCCCATCTTCTCCCTCCGCGTGAGAGCAGCCGCCCCACCTGTTCAGTCAGCCGGAGAGGCCCCCACCACGCAGCTTCCATTGTATTTCCCTTCTCATTGTGTCCGTGTGTTATCGGCTAGGAGCGGAATATCATGGGGAGAACACTATATACTGTACGGAGTCCGAGCTGTCACATCTACTGATATTCTCTTACTATGGTTCCATGGAGTGTCCGGGTCCCCTCGGGTTTCTGGTTCCTGGTCTGTTACCGTAATGGTTACTGTCTAGTATTTGGCGCCATCAGGAGAAGATAAAGAGGTAGTCCGGGAATGTTTGATAACTGGTGATCCTGGTGGGCTGAGGGGGACATGACAGTAATGTGTACTCACCCCACCACTGCTGGATCTCGGGCCGCCTGCAAAAAGCCGATAAGCATAGACAGTATAGGATCTATGCTGATCGGCCGGGACGTCACTGGATGTTTCCAAAGCACTGCAATATAAGACTAATTAGCCAACTGGGTGTTACCAACTGGGGGCGTGTCCCTGCACAGTCTGACACTATCCAATCATAGCTGAGTTTACCAGACTATGTAGGGACACGCCCCCAACTGGTTACACCCAGTTGGCTATTGAGTCATAGATTTCTAGGAAGAGTAACAGAGGATCGGCACATCATACGGAGAATCACACAGCTATAGAAATAGGTGATCCAGAATTGTTATTTCATGGTGAGTACAAGGATTTACTAACACAGAGAGGTGACAGGATCCCTTTAAATGACATGTGCACCCCTGTAGAGGCCTCCATCTTGGTTGGTTTCTCCATCATCAGGACGAGTTTATCCAAATACGCAAGACCCCAAATCCGCTGATTTTATTCTTTCTGCAGTTTCTGAGTCTTTAACAGTAAAAAGTGATGAAGCGCCATTTATAAATCATACATTAATCATAGAAAAATTATCGTTTTTATCATTTTTTACAATCATTTTAGTCTCTGTGTCTATAAAGGCCGGATGACGTGTTATAATATGGGAATCATCCTCTCTCTGTATAACGGGACTGTAAGAGGTTTAATTCTCTGTGATGTCTGTACAATATGATGGAAAAGGGTCGCACAAAACCCTCATGGAAAACCGTGTACGGGAATAGTCAGGGACCTTATCCAGTAGCCATAGGGTGAGTGCCGCCTGCTTACAGGGACCGATTGCAGGGGGCTCTTTGTATTGGTTCATTTCCCTTCTGCGGTGCTGACATTAAGCCCCTATTATGGGGCGATCGCAGCGCTCGCTTGGTCCGCGTTCACTGCTGGTACTATTACATGCGTCGGCAGCAAGCGGGTAAGGGACGGGGGGCTGTCTGGTGATCACATGATCGTCTGGGCAGCCCATAGAAGACAGCAGCGCTTCTATTCCACGGAGCGACCCCAGCAGATCGTTTCTATATTAATCGTTTGTCTTTCAACATGTTGCTAAACAACGATCAGACGACATTGCTCATCGTTGTCTTCTATTACAGAAGACGATTATCAGGCGTAAGGGGCGATAATCGTTTTGTGTAATAGGGCCTTTAAATTATTGGATGTAAGACTATTGCTGATGGGTTCCTGTATGGTGTTTAGGGGCCAATGACATATCTTTAGGGCAGGGATTGGCCCCTATATAGTAAATGCCCCCCTGTGTAGTAGCTCCCCTCATCCTCCAGCATCATCCCCCTTATCCTCCAGCATCACCCCCCTCATCCTCCAGCATCACCCCCTCATCCTCCAGCATCACCCCCTCATCCTCCAGCATCACCCCCTCATCCTCCAGCATCACCCCCCTCATCCTCCAGCATCACCTCCCTCTTATCCTCCAGCATCACCCCTCTTATCCTCCAGCATCACCTCCCTCTTATCCTCCAGCATCACCCCCCTCATCCTCCAGCATCACCCCCCTCATCCTCCAGCATCACCCCCCTCATCCTCCAGCATAACCCTTCTCATCCTCCAGCATCACCCCCTCTCATCCTCCAGCATCACCTCCCTCTCATCCTCCAGCATCACCTCCCTCTCATCCTCCAGCATCATCCTCCTCATCCTCCAGCATCATCCCCCTCATCCTCCAGCATCACCCCCCTCATCCTCCAGCATCACCTCCCTCATCCTCCAGCATCATCCCCCTCATCCTCCAGCATCACCCCCCTCATCCTCCAGCATCACCCCCCTCATCCTCCAGCATCACCTCCCTCATCATCCCCCTCATCCTCCAGCATCACCCCCTCATCCTCCAGCATCACCCCCCTCATCCTCCAGCATCACCCCCCTCCTATACTCCAGCACCACCTCCCTCTCATCCTCCAGCATCACCTCCCTCATCCTCCAGCATCACCCCCCTCATCCTCCAGCATCATCCCCCTCATCCTCCAGCATCACCCCCCTCATCCTCCAGCATCATCCCCCTCATCCTCCAGCATCACCTCCCTCTTATCCTCCAGCATCACCTCCCTCTTATCCTCCAGCATCACCCCCCTCATCCTCCAGCATCACCCCCTCATCCTCCAGCATCACCCCCCTCATCCTCCAGCATCACCCCCCTCATCCTCCAGCATCATCCCCCTCATCCTCCAGCATCACCCCCCTCATCCTCCAGCATCACCCCCCTCATCCTCCAGCATCACCTCCCTCTTATCCTCCAGCATCACCTCCCTCATCTTCCAGCTGCCGAGCAATAAGTGAGTGTTTGCTTGTTTATTGGCTGATCGCTGGCCCTATCACACAGGACGATGTCAGCCTGTCAGGCCAATAGGGCCCTAACAGTACAGTCTGTTTGGTCTTATTACTTTTTGGGGCACAAACAAGGATAATATTATTAGGTGGAAGCAGAAAGTGGGGCCTATGACTTTTACAGAGGGACACAAAGGTGACATTATTATATTGTAGGGACACAATTTTACTTGTGTTGTGTTGGGGGGAGTTTCACTTTTTAGGGTACAAAGGAGAATTTAAAAGGAACTTTTGCAGCAGGGTCCATGAGTCTTTAGATACAGAACTCTCGGTGATCAGCTGATCTATGTGGGATTCTTCTAAAGAACACAGATTGTCCCAGACTTATATATAAAGAAATTACGATGGACCCAATAAATATTCCGGCTCCATATAAATACTGCCATGCCTTGTAATGGGAGCCTGACGATAATGGCATCAATGGCGTCCATTGAGACGCTCACCTTGCGGTCAATGCTCAAAGTCAGATTCATCCCCCGGCATTAAAGTCTCCGTCTCATCCTTTATTCCATAATAGAGATCATCAGTCTCGGAGTCCTGGGTAGGACCTGGTGGATGAGTGCTGACCCCGGACTCATCTTTAAGGCCATTATAGTCGCCATGATGGGGAAGTTGATAGCGTTGACTTTTCGCCTCTGTGTAGACTTCTTCACGGGGCAACATGACTAAGGTTCCCTCAGGTACGGGGGCATCTATAAGGGCAATTCCTTCTCCAGAGATGGGACCTTGTAAGCGAGCCAAAGAAATCTGCATCTGTGGCCTATCATTGTGCCAATCATCACTATGAAGAGAAGAAGTACTACTCCCCCCATCATCCGATGCCGTCAGGTTGGTGTCTTCTTTGAGAGAGGCAAGAGGTGCGGACTGGCTGCGGGGAAACAGACAAGTGTCAAGTGGGAGTTAAGATTTATAGTTCATGACTAGTGTTGACCGTAGAAGCCAAGCTGTTCAGGTGCGACAACAGTCTCCGAACCCTCGGCATTTGACTCCCTCCTATGGTTGTATCCATATTTTCCAGGACTCCCTAAGGTGCCATTCAACTTCTTAAGATGCCAGGAGTCAAGTGCCGAACATTCGGGTTCAGAGAATTTTGCCAAACCCCAACAGTTCAGCATCTAGGCTCAACCCTATTCCCGACCCCTCTACGTACCAGTTGGCTTCGGCCATCGCACGCTCCTCCTTGCAGACTGAATTCCGGTGGATCTCCACCTTGGCTTGTATTCTGGCCTGTGGATCTCCCAACATTGACGGCAGTAATGGAGGAACGGACTGGACCAGCTTCTCTTCCACCACCTCCTCCACTTTGATCTGGATTTGCTCGTATGATGGCAGAGTGGCGTCGTATTGCTCGGCATCTTTACTGCTCGTGTAAGGTGTGGACGAACTAAGAAGACATTAAGGGAATAAAATTATCCAATGTGGTAGATATCCCTGAGGTTCTCATCTTGCCCTGACTGACGAAGAATGTTGGGTCGATGATGGCTGTAATTTTGCAATGTCTACGAAACCTCATGTTGGAGAATGTTGGAGAATTCTTTCAAATCAACTGGTTTCAGAAAGTTTTATAGACTTTTAATTTACTTCTGTTTAAAAATCCCCAGTCTTCCAGTACTTCTCAGCTGCTGTATTACCTGCAGGAAGTGGTGTATTCTCTCCAGTCTGACACAGTGCTCTCTGCTGCCACCTCTGTCCATGTCAGGAACTGTCCAGTGCAGGAGAGGTTTTCTATGGGGATTTGCTGCTGCTCTGGACAGTTCCTGACATGGACAGAGGTGGCAGCAGAGAGAACTGTGTCAGACTGGAGAGAATACACCACTTCCTGCAGAACATACAACAGCTGATAAGTACTGGAAGACTGGAGATTTTTTAATAGAAGTAAATAACGAATTTCTGACACTGGCACAGTTGATTTGAACAATGTTTTTGTGAATTACTCCTTTAAAGCCAATGTATTGGGTTTTCTTTCTGTGTCTTTGGAGTGCCCCTTTAATTTCTCATCTAGACTCACTAGAGAAACAGAAACTTATTGGAAAGATGCTGATGAATAGATGATTATCTCCTGTCATCACCTTCCTATTGTCTGTACATTTCTACTAAATGACCCCAGATAGAAATCTCCCTTGTTGTTGGGATAATATAACGTCCCTGTTAGAGAGACTCTGCATAGTTTCCACCGTCCACAATGTAATAATGTCTGACCTTGCAGGAAGTGACGGGAGGAATAATCTGCAGGTGAATGGACGGGTATTATAATAGTATAATAAGTTATTATAAAGAGTCCGTCTACCATCCGGGGACATACCACGGCTTCTGGGGGAGCTCCGGGAATGCAGAAGACTTCTCCGAGAATGGGACCGTCTCCATATCCACCGGGACAAATGTAATCTGGGGAAATACAAATAATACAAGTGCACAAATATAGAAGATTGTGTCCGGCCGCTATCATCAGTGGTAAGATGTCATTGGATGAGTGACCTGACCTGACCCCCAATGCAACATCTGTAACAGGAACCCCTTCATTTTACTGCTGGCCTCCTACTGCAGCCCTCTGCACCCCTATATATATATATATATATATATACCGTGTTTCCCCGAAAGTAGGACCCCCCCGAAAGTAAGGCAGGGTGAGGGTTTCGGGGGGGTCCGCCAATGTAGGGCACCCCCCGATTGTAGAGCAGGGTAGCTGGGAGGGGGGAATGTAAGGCCGCATATGGGTGGGGTCCCTGGGGAAAGTACAGGAACTGCTACGGTACCTCGCTCCATCCAGGAGCCGCCCGTATTCCGCCTTCAGTAAATGGCCTGCGGCGCATCCTGCTGCTCGAGCTGCGATTGGCCAGTCAGCTCGAGCTGCGATTGGCCAGTCAGCCGGCTCGCAGCTGATTGGCCGAACGTCACCTCGTCAGCCCGGTACCGCAGAGGAATCGCGTTGAGACAGAAGAAAGGTAAGGTGTGTATGTGTGTCTGTGGAATGAGAAGGAACAGGGGAAATGGAGGGGAATGAATAAGAAGAAGGATAGGAAAGGAATAAGGAGGAGTGGGAGGAAGCATGAGAAATCCAAAGGATCAAAGAGGAATAAGGGGGAAATGAATGGGGATGTATACAGGAGAGGAATATGGAGGAGCGAGAGGAAGCATGAGAAGTACAGGGGGAATGAGGAGGAATGACAGAAAAAAGGAAGGGGAATGACTAGGAGGAAAAACAGTAGAGGAATTTGGAGAAGTGAGAGGAGGCATGAGGAGAAGGCCAGGTGGGGGTGGGGGGGGGGTCAAAAGGAACGATAGGGAAATGTAAGGCCTCCCCCGAAAGTAAGGCAGGGTGGGACTTTTGGGAGTAAAATTAATGTAAGACAGGGTCTTACTTTCGGGGAAACACGGTATATATATATATATATATATATATATATATATATGCCCCATGCACTGGTTACATCACAGAATCTAGAGGATAGCACAGCATAGAGTAATATACAGGAGGATAGCACAGCATAGAGTAATACACAGGAGGATAGCACACCATAGAGTAATATACAGGAGGATAGCACACCATAGAGTAATATACAGGAGGATAGCACAGCATAGAGTAATGTACAGGAGAATAGCACACCATAGAGTAATGTACAGGAGGATAGCACAGCATAGAGTAATACACAGGAGGATAGCACAGCATAGAGTAATGTACAGGAGAATAGCACGGCATAGAGTAATGTACAGGAGGATAGCACGGCATAGAGTAATGTAGAGGATAGCACAGCATAGAGTAATGTACAGGAGGATAGCACAGCATAGAGTAATACACAGGAGGATAGCACAGCATAGAGTAATACACAGGAGGATAGCACAGCATAGAGTAATGTACAGGAGGATAGCACAGCATAGAGTAATGAACAGGAGGATAGCACACCATAGAGTAATGTACTGGAGGATAGCACACCATAGAGTAATGTACAGGAGGATAGCACAGCATAGAGTAATGTACAGGAGGATAGCACAGCATAGAGTAATACACAGGAGGATAGCACAGCATAGAGTAATACACAGGAGGATAGCACAGCATAGAGTAATACACAGGAGGATAGCACAGCATAGAGTAATGTACAGGAGGATAGCACAGCATAGAGTAATGAACAGGAGGATAGCACACCATAGAGTAATGTACTGGAGGATAGCACACCATAGAGTAATGTACAGGAGGATAGCACAGCATAGAGTAATGTACAGGAGGATAGCACAGCATAGAGTAATGTACAGAAGGATAGCACACCATAGAGTAATGTACAGGAGGATAGCACAGCATAGAGTAATACACAGGAGGATAGCACAGCATAGAGTAATGTACAGGATAGCACACCACAGAGTAATGTACAGGAGGATAGCACACCATAGAGTAATACACAGGAGGATAGCACACCATAGAGTAATGTACAGGAGGATAGCACACCATAGAGTCATACACAGGATAGCACAGCATAGAGTAATGTACAGGAGGATAGCACAGCATAGAGTAATGTACAGGAGGATAGCACACCATAGAGTAATGTACAGGAGGATAGCACAGCATAGAGTAATACACAGGAGGATAGCACACCATAGAGTAATGTACAGGAGGATAGCACACCATAGAGTAATACACAGGAGGATAGCACAGCATAGAGTGATATACAGGAGGATAGCACAGCATAGAGTAATGTACAGGATAGCACACTATAGAGTAATACACAGGAGGATAGCACACCACAGAGTAATGTACAGGAGGATAGCACAGCATAGAGTAATACACAGGATAGCACAGCATAGAGTAATACACAGGAGGATAGCACAGCATAGAGTAATAAACAGGAGGATAGCACAGCATAGAGTAATGTACAGGAGGATAGCACACCATAGAGTCATACACAGGATAGCACAGCATAGAGTAATGAACAGGAGGATAGCACACCATAGAGTAATGTACAGGAGGATAGCACACCATAGAGTAATGTACTGGAGGATAGCACACCATAGAGTAATGTACAGGAGGATAGCACACCATAGAGTAATGTACTGGAGGATAGCACACCATAGAGTAATACACATGATAGCACACCATAGAGTAATATACAGGAGGATAGCACACCATAGAGTAATGTACTGGAGGATAGCACACCACAGAGTAATATACAGGAGGATAGCACACCATAGAGTAATGTACAGGAGGATAGCACACCATAGAGTAATGTACAGGAGGATAGCACAGCATAGAGAAATACACAGGAGGATAGCACAGCATAGAGTAATGTACAGGAGGATAGCACAGCACAGAGTAATGTACAGGAGGATAGCACACCATAGAGTAATACACAGGATAGCACACCATAGAGTAATACACAGGAGGATAGCACACCAAAGAGTAATGTACAGGAGGATAGCACAGCATAAAGAAATGTACAGGAGGATAGCACAGCATAGAGTAATACACAGGAGGATAGCACAGCATAGAGTAATGCACAGGATAGCACAGCATAGAGTAATACACAGGATAGCACACCATAAAGTAATGTACTGGAGGATAGCAAACCATAGAGTAATGTACAGGAGGATAGCACAGCATAGAGTAATGTACAGGAGGATAGCACAGCACAGAGTAATGTACAGGAGGATAGCACACCATAGAGTAATACACAGGATAGCACACCATAGAGTAATGTACAGGAGGATAGCACAGCATAGAGTAATGTACAGGAGGATAGCACAGCATAGAGTAATGTACAGGAGGATAGCACACCATAGAGTAATACACAGGAGGATAGCACAGCATAGAGTAATACACAGGAGGATAGCACACCAAAGAGTAATGTACAGGAGGATAGCACACCATAGAGTAATACACAGGATAGCACAGCATAGAGTAATGTACAGGAGGATAGCACAGCATAGAGTAATGTACAGGAGGATAGCACACCATAGAGTAATACACAGGAGGATAGCACAGCATAGAGTAATGTACAGGAGGATAGCACAGCATAGAGTAATACACAGGATAGCACAGCATAGAGTAATGTACAGGAGGATAGCACAGCATAGAGTAATGTACAGGAGGATAGCACACCATAGAGTAATACACAGGAGGATAGCACACCATAGAGTAATACACAGGAGGATAGCACACCAAAGAGTAATGTACAGGAGGATAGCACAGCATAAAGTAATGTACAGGAGGATAGCACAGCATAGAGTAATACACAGGATAGCACAGCATAGAGTAATGTACAGGATAGCACAGCATAGAGTAATGTACAGGAGGATAGCACAGCATAGAGTAATACACAGGAGGATAGCACCATAGAGTAATACACAGGAGGATAGCACACCATAGAGTAATACACAGGAGGATAGCACACCATATAGTAATATACCGGAGGATAGCACACCATAGAGTAATACACAGGATAGCACACCATAGAGTAATGTACAGGATAGCACACCATAGAGTAATGTACAGGAGGATAGCACACCATAGAGTAATGTACAGGATAGCACACCATAGAGTAATGTACAGGAGGATAGCACAGCATAGAGTAATACACAGGAGGATAGCACACCATAGAGTAATGTACTGGAGGATAGCAAACCATAGAGTAATGTACTGGAGGATAGCACACCATAGAGTAATACACAGGAGGATAGCACACCATAGAGTAATGTACTGGAGGATAGCACAGCATAGAGTAATGTACTGGAGGATAGCACAGAATAGAGTAATACACAGGATGATAGCACACCATAGAGTAATGTACAGGAGGATAGCACACCATAGAGTAATGTACAGGAGGATAGCACACCATAGAGTAATGTACAGGATAGCACACCATAGAGTAATGTACAGGAGGATAGCACAGCATAGAGTAATACACAGGAGGTTAGCACAGCATAGAGTGATATACAGGAGGTTAGCACACCATAGAGTAATACACAGGAGGATAGCACAGCATAGAGTAATACACAGGAGGATAGCACACCATAGAGTAATACACAGGAGAATAGCACACCATAGAGTAATACATAGGAGGATAGCACACCATAGAGTAATACACAGGAGGATAGCACACCATAGAGTAATACACAGGAGGATAGCACAGCATAGAGTAATGTACAGGAGGATAGCACAGCATAGAGTAATGTACAGGAGGATAGCACAGCATAGAGTAATACACAGGAGGATAGCACAGCATAGAGTAATGTACAGGAGGATAGCACAGCATAGAGTAATGTACAGGAGGATAGCACACCATAGAGTAATACACAGGAGGATAGCACACCATAGAGTAATACACAGGAGGATAGCACACCAAAGAGTAATGTACAGGAGGATAGCACAGCATAAAGTAATGTACAGGAGGATAGCACAGCATAGAGTAATACACAGGATAGCACAGCATAGAGTAATGTACAGGATAGCACAGCATAGAGTAATGTACAGGAGGATAGCACAGCATAGAGTAATACACAGGAGGATAGCACCATAGAGTAATACACAGGAGGATAGCACAGCATAGAGTAATGTACAGGAGGATAGCACAGCATAGATTAATGTACTGGAGGATAGCAAACCATAGAGTAATGTACTGGAGGATAGCACAGCATAGAGTAATGTACTGGAGGATAGCACAGAATAGAGTAATGTACAGGAGGATAGCACACCATAGAGTAATGTACAGGAGGATAGCACACCATAGAGTAATGTACAGGATAGCACACCATAGAGTAATGTACAGGAGGATAGCACACCATAGAGTAATACACAGGATAGCACAGCATAGAGTAATACACAGGAGGATAGCACACCATAGAGTAATGTACTGGAGGATAGCACACCATAGAGTAATACACAGGAGGATAGCACAGCATAGAGTGATATACAGGAGGATAGCACACCATAGAGTAATACACAGGAGGATAGCACAGCATAGAGTAATACACAGGAGGATAGCACCATAGAGTAATACACAGGAGGATAGCACAGCATAGAGTAATACACAGGAGGATAGCACAGCATAGAGTAATACACAGGAGGATAGCACAGCATAGAGTAATACACAGGAGGATAGCACAGCATAGAGTAATACACAGGAGGATAGCACACCATAGAGTAATACACAGGAGAATAGCACAGCATAGAGTAATACACAGGAGGATAGCACACCATAGAGTAATACACAGGAGGATAGCACACCATAGAGTAATACACAGGAGGATAGCACACCATAAAGTAATGTACAGGAGGATAGCACAGCATAGAGTAATACACAGGAGGATAGCACACCATAGAGTAATACATAGGAGGATAGCACACCATAGAGTAATACACAGGAGGATAGCACACCATAGAGTAATACACAGGAGGATAGCACACCATAAAGTAATGTACAGGAGGATAGCACAGCATAGAGTAATACACAGGAGGATAGCACACCATAGAGTAATACACAGGAGGATAGCACACCATAGAAAACCGAGACAGAGTTCCTGTCTCGGCCAGAAATGTCAGCAGAGAGCAGTGTGCCAAACTGAAAATAAAACAACTTTCTGACACCAGTTGATTTGAAAGAAAAAGATTTTCGCTGGAGTACCCCTTTAATATTTTCCATAGTGCTAAGTGGATTTTTTTTTTAATTAAAAACAAATTACAATTTGGAATACCCCTTTAAGTATCACAGGATTAACAGTCATAGTACAATGATGTCATCATACAGTAATAATGATCATAGTGAATACTGCAAGACATGATGTCATAAAACAGGATGTCAAAACACATGGATAATAAACATTAATGGGACAGTTCAGCATAAAAAATAAATAAATAAACATCTTTCAAATCAACTGGTCCCAGGAAGTGCCATAGATTTGTATTTTACCTATTTACAAATCTCCAGACTTCCAGTATTTATCAGCTGCTGTGTGTCCTGCAGGAAGTGGTGTATTCTCTCCAGACACAGAGCTCTCTACTGCCACCTCTGTCCATGTCAGGAACTGTCCAGAGCAGGAGAGGTTTTCTATGGGGATTTGCTGCTGCTCTGGACAGTTCCTGACATGGACAGAGGTGGCAGCAGAGAGCACTGTGTCAGACTGGGGAGAATACATCACTTCCTGCAGGACATACAGCAGCTGATAAGTACTGGAAGATTGGAGATTTTTAAACAGAAGTAAATTAGAAATCTCTGGCACCAGTTGATTTTTGGGTGACCTACCCCTTTAGCATCCCCCATAATGTAGTTGTTTATGTAGAGGGGGGCTCCTACCTTGGGGTAACACTGACAGATGCTCCAGGTGATCCCTATGAAGACCAGTAAGACCCCGATGCAGCAGAAGGTGATGTAGATTTGGGGTTTGTCCACACTCATAATGAACATGCCGATCATGATCAGGAAGAATCCCAGGACGATGAGTCCGTAGCGGAACGTTTTATCCTCGGCCATTGGATCTGGATTCGGTAAAAGTGACGGCGTCCAAGTATATGAGAGGGAATGAAAGTGTCAGGAGCTGCTGATCCCACTGATCCTGCTGATCTCTTCTCTGCACTTCATCAGCCTCACACCGCCCCTGACCAAAGCCGATCCAGCCAGTTCTAATAGTCCTGAAATGAATGCAAATGGTTTGGTTTCCAGTCCAGCGCTGCCGCCTCGCTGTAACCTTCCCTGCAGGTCTAAATCCCCAGGAATGTCTCCACCTCCACCTGTTGTGTATATAGATGGATGAGAGCAGGCACTGCTGTATACCACATCACACCGGGCTCTTTTAGTGTCTGTATATATGTATACAGTGCTATCGCCTGCTATGTGATTTACAGGATCACCTGCGATTTATGAGGCTGAATAAGACCCGTGCTCATCCAGAGCAGCCTGTTACCTTCATTCCTCCAGACCTCCCCCCCCCCAAGCTTCAATCCAATGGTACATAGGGCCGACCCACACATCTGGTATCAGGATAAATCCCCGGTTATACGACCCTTCTCCACAATCTAGTGACTATAACCTGGAATATTATTACACTCCAGATTTGTATCCAGGACCTTTTATTGAGTTCACCCTGGCTACTACCTCTAGCAGAGAGTTCCATAGTCTCACTGCTCTTACAGTAAAGAATCTAAATAGGGTTCCATAGTCTCACTGCTCTTACAGTAAAGAATCTAAATAGGGTTCCATAGTCTCACTGCTCTTACAGTAAAGAATCTATATAGGGTTCCATAGTCTCACTGCTCTTACAGTAAAGATTCTATATAGATTTCCATAGTCTCACTGCTCTTACAGTAAAGATTCTATATAGATTTCCATAGTCTCACTGCTCTTACAGTAAAGAATCTATATAGGGTTCCATAGTCTCACTGCTCTTACAGTAATTAATCTATAGAGTGTTCTATAGCCGTACTGTTCTTTCAGTAAATAATCTATAGAGTTCCATTGCTTCACAGCTTTTACACTAAAGAAACTATAGAGATTTTCATTGTCTCACTGCTCTTACAGTAATTAATCTATAGAGATTCCCTTTATTTGAATGCTCTTACAGTGAAGAATCTATAGAGTCCCATGGTCTTGCAGCTCTTACAGTCACAAATCTATAGTGAATCCCATTGTCTCACTGCTTTTGCAGTAAAGAAACTATATAGAGTTATATAGTCTTACTGGTCTTACAGTAAAGAATCTAAAGAGTCCTATAGTCTAACTGTTCTTACAGTAAAGAATCTATAGAGTTCTATAGTCTTACTGCTGTTACAGTAAAGAGTCTATAGAGAGTTCTGTTGTCTCACTGCTCTTACAGTAAAGAATCTATAGAGAGTTTCTCAGTCTTACTGCTCTTACAGTGAAGAGCCTATAGATATTTTATCTATATTATCTATTTTATAGAATCTATAGAGTCCTATAGTCTTTCTGCTCTTACAGTAAAGAATCTATAGAGTCCTATAGTTTTACTGCTTTTACAGTAAAGAGTCTATAGAGAGTTCTATTGTCTCACTGCTCTTACAGTAAAGAATCTATAGAGTTTCATAGTCTCACTGCTTTTGCTGTGAAGAAACCCTTCTGTGCTTCCTCTAGTCATAGATGATGTCTCCTTGTAAAAAAAAACCTGTACTTGCTTTCCCCACAGCCATTACTGATCCAGTTGCTGCCAGGAAAAGCGGAAATAGTTATGTCACAATTTGCTGATCTACAATAACGGCTTCCATTACCTTCTATAGCTGTGTCGGTGCTGCACTAGGCCATTTGCTTTGTTTTGGAGTACGGATCACAAATCTGCACATTTTGCGTTCATGTTAATGCAACCTTACCATGAACTTAGCCATACCATATGCTGTCCCTACTGTGCTGTACGAGTGTGCTGTGGTGAGCTCCCTCTGGTGGCCGGAAGCCGCCATACCATACGTGACACCATTGCTTGTCTAGCACACAGGTGTAGTGGGTCCTTTGGGATCTTGTCACGTTAGTCCTGAGTGGCAACTGACCCCCCCCGACTATCGGTACCGCCACCCACAGAAAGGGGAAAAATAACCCAAGGTGTGCGGCTAGTGTGTACAGGTGCTGGTGCATACAGAATATGACAGAGTCCCAGTGATATAAAAATAGAACAGCTTTACTGTCAAGTTCTTCAATAATACAATAGACTTTTGCAGAATAGATAAATCCTTGACACAGACTCTTAGGGGGAGATTTATCAAAGGGTGTAAAATTTAGACTGGTGCAAACTTGCCACAGCAACCAATCACAGCTCAGCTTTTCTCTAACCAGAGCTGGAAGCTGAGCTGTGATTGGTTGCTGTGGAGCTGAGCTGTGATTGGTTGCTGTGGAAGCTGAGCTGTGATTGGTTGCTGTGGAAGCTGAGCTGTGATTGGTTGCTGTGGAAGCTGAGCTGTGATTGGTTGCTGTCGGAGCTGAGCTGTGATTGGTTGCTGTGGGCAGTTTGCACCAGTCTAAACTTTACACCCTTTGATAAATCTCCCCCTTAGTGCTTAAACTTGTTGTTCTTAAGGAGGTGCTTAAAAGTAGAGTAAAGAAGAGAGGTAGTTGTAGCGGTGCTTGAAGAGTAGAGTAGAGGAGTTTGTCGGAGGAGCCCCAACCCAATGTAGCAATGTACTGTTCCGGAACCTGAAGATATTCTTTGTAGTGAGAAGTTTACTTGTAGTTGTGTTTAGACTTTGGTCTGACCACCTTCTGCATTACAGTGTTGAGCTACCTGTCCTGTCTAAGCTCTGCTAGATAGGATACGATAGCTCCTTTACGGTAAATTTGTTCTATCCAGGCTAGTTCCTCTTGTGCTCAGGATACTGCCCTGCTCTTTGTAGATGTGTTCTCGTCGTGGGTCAGGGTGTTTCTTGATGACCTTTCACTTCAAAGTGCTTAGTACTGCATAGTAGATATAGTAGAAGTTGTGAAAAAACTAGATGTCTCTTGCTGCATCTGTACACTGTAGTGTCTAGACTAGACTCCACTTGCCTGTCCCTGAAAGAGGTCCTGGCATCAGCCAGGCCCTGGCTTACCTACTGAAGGAACAGCTGTTTTTGCTTCTTCCCTCTCTGTGAGTGGTAGGGATGACTGTGTGCAGGAGAAAGGAGAAAAGAGAGGGGTTAAAAGTAGAGAGCACCTCCTATTGGTCAACACATGGTACACATAAAACATTACCGAAATACTGACTTCAGCTTTGCAATACATAGACATAAAAATACTGACACCTAGTGGTGAATACTTCATCACCAATTTTAACCTGAAGAAAAAGGCTTTTTCACAAGTGCACAGGAGAGACAAAAACACCTGTGGTGGGACATCACATACTCCCCTACTTGAGAAAAGCCGTCCATGGCGTAGCACTGGGAAAAGCACTGGGTTTTGAGAGAAGGCTAAGACACAGCATGGTTTATAATAAGGCAATGGCATATAAATCATTATAAATAACTTTGGCAATAGACAATGGTTAGATTGTCCATAGTGCAATAACTTTGTAAACTAAAACAACAGGATGCATCAGTCTGTATACACCCTTAGTGGTGCTATGCTGCGTCAGTCCATCAGTAGTAGCAACACAAGAGATGTGAGGTACTTGCTCCCCACATGAAAGGGGTTTAAAGGGAAAGGAGATAACGGCAAAGCGGTCGGCGAGTGTGCTGTAGTGAGCTCACCCTGGTTGCCAGAAGCCGCCATACTGTACGCTGTCCCTGCTGTGTGTGATGTGGTGAGCTCCTCCTGGTGGTTGGAAGCCGCTGTTCCTGCAGTGCTGTACGAGTGTGCTGTGGTGAGATCCCCCTTGGGGCCGGAGGCTGCCGTACCGTACACTGTCCCTGCTGTGCTGTACAAGTATGCTGTGGTGAGCTTCTCCTGGTGTCCAGAAGCCGCCATACTGTATGCTGTCCCTGCTGTACTGTACAAGTGTGATGTGGTGAGCTCCCCTGGTGGTTGGAAGCCCCTGTCCCTGCAGTGCTGTACGTGTGTGCTGTGGTGAGATCCCCCTTGGGGCCAGAGGCTGCCGTACCGTACACTGTCCCTGCTGTGCTGTACAAGTATGATGTGGTGAGCTGCTCCTGGTGTCCAGAAGCTGCCATACCGTATGCTGTACAAGTGACGCAGGAACTGCTGGGATAGTTTGATACAGTCTCCAGACTATACAGTATATGTTAAATGTTCTTTTTTTGTTTAAATGTGAATTCTTCTTCATGGGAAAATAAGACCTCGCACATGTATGTCAGCAAACATTTATATCAGACCCGGTCCGATCTTCTGGAGAAGATGGCGTCATTTGTCTCTGGACATTTCTTAAATAAGAACAATGAGCCAGAAAGTTTCCTGATGAAGAATGTAAAGGAGAGTCCCGTAAAACTTCTCCTGATTTCCATGTAATGACCTTCAGCCGCGACCTGTTCCTAACCCGCCGGCACTTAGATCAGGCTGACTGCTCCTACCCTGACGCCTAAAGATCTCCCTTACACGTAGAGAAAGAACAGCGCCCCCCACCCCCCGCCCATCCAGGGCCGTGTTCACATTACGTTTTCGTTGTCACAGGTAACTGTCCTGAGCAGGACGCTGATGTATATGGACGGCAGGGGCCAAATTCATTTTAATAGTCCAAATAGGCGGAGTCACTCCATCTGGGTCTCCACAAATATAATGGGGCTCTGGGCCACTGAGTGAATTGGGGCGGCAGCTGTCACCACAGTATATGTCGGCATCCCTTTCTCGGCAGAATGCTGACAGGTTCTTGTGACGTGCGCAGAAAACATGGAGTGAACCCGGACTTTTTAGTTATAAAAGTTTATAAAGCTGAACCCAGCGCTGTAAATGATTCCTACTTTGCAGCACTGCCAGAAAGCGTCATGGCGTCCGTCTGGGCTCTATTCCTGAGTGTGTGGGGATTATAAAGCACAGTAAATCCTTCCAGGCCTCATAGATTGACCCCAAACCCTGAGGTGACGTTGCCGCTGTGTACGGAGCGGTTATCAGGAACGCTTTACTTTGTTTCCTGACAATTACGTTGTTGTCACCATAAATACACAACACTGCAGCCTCTTCTTGTCCTCGTCGTGTTTATTGAGTATAAATACAGGTGATGAGCGCAGACGATCCCGAAGCCGTCACATCAACAGAGACATCACAGGGACGGGTGCAGGGAGGGCACAGATATCACAGGGACGGGTGCAGGGAGGGCACAGACATCACAGGGACGGGTGCAGGGAGGACACAGACATCACAGGGACGGGTGCAGGGAGGGCACAGACATCACAGGGAGGACACAGACATCACGGACGGCCCCGCAGGGAGGACACACACATCACAGGGACGGGTGCAGAAAGACACAAACATCACAGGGACGGGTGCAGGGAGGGCACAGACATCACAGGGACAAGTGCAGAGAGGACACAAACATCGCAGGGACGGTTGCAGGGAGGACACAGACATCACAGGGACGGGTGCAGGGAGGACACAGACATCACAGGGACGGGTTCAGGGAGGGCACAGACATCACAGTGACGGTTGCAGGGAGGACACAGACATCACAGTGACGGTTGCAGGGAGGACACAAACATCACAGGGAGGGGTGCAGGGAGGGCACAGACATCACAGGGACGGGTGCAGGGAGGACACAGATCAATCCAGGTCACCAATCTCCTATCAATATCTTATCATATCTAATCAATGTCTCATTATCCTCGTGTCCATGGCCGACCTCCAGCACCTCATGTCTCTGGCCGCCATATTTTCACCAGGTGCTCCATAGGATCCTGTCTCTCCTGCATCTCTCCTGCCTCTCTCCTGCCTCTCTCCTGCGTCTCTCCCGCCTCTCTCCTGCATCTCTCCAGCCTCTCTACTGCATCTCTCCCGCCTCTCTCCTGCCTCTCTCCCGCCTCTCTCCTGCCTCTCTCCCGCCTCTCTCCCGCCTCTCTCCTGCCTCTCTCCCGCCTCTCTCCTGCGTCTATCCCGCCTCTCTCCTGCGTCTATCCCGCCTCTCTCCTGCGTCTCTCCCTCCTCTCTCCTGCATCTGTTCCGCCTCTTTCCTGCATCTCTCCCGCCTCTCTCTTGCATCCCTACCGCCTCTCTCCTGCGTCTCTCCCGCATCTGTCCTGCGTCTCTCCTGCATCTGTCCTGCGTCTCTCCCGCCTCTCTCCTGCATCTCTCCCGCCTCTCTCCTGCGTCTCTCCCGCCTCTCTCCTGCATCTCTCCCGTCTCTCTCCTGCGTCTCTCCCGCCTCTCTCCTGCGTCTCTCCCACCTCTCCTGCATCTCTCTTGCATCTCTCCTGCGTCTCTCCCGCCTCTCTCCTGCGTCTCTCCCGCCTCTCTCCTGCATCTCTCCCGCCTCTCTCCCACCTCTCTCCTGCATTTCTCCCGCCTCTCTCCCGCTTCTTTCCTGCACCTCTCCCGCCTCTCTCTTGCATCCCTCCCGCCTCTCTCCCGCATCTGTCCTGTGTCTCTCCCACCTCTCTCCTGTGCCTCTCCCGCCTCTCTTCTGTGTCTCTCTCGCCTCTCCTGCGTCTCTCCCGCCTCTCTCCTGCATCTCTCCCACCTCTCCCGCATCTCTCCCACCTCTCCTGCATCTCTCCCGCCTCTCTCTTGCATCTCTCCCACCTCTCTCCTGCGTCTCTCCCGCCTCTCTCCTGCGTCTCTCTCGCCTCTCTCCTGCATCTCTCCCGCCTCTCTCCTGCGTCTCTCCCGCCTCTCTCCTGCGTCTCTCTCGCCTCTCTCCTGCATCTCTCCCGCCTCTCTCCTGTGTCTCTCCCGTCTCTCTCCTGCATCTCTACCGCCTCTCTCCTGCATCTCTCCCGCCTCTTTCCTGCACCTCTCCCGCCTCTCTCTTGCATCCCTCCCGCCTCTCTCCTGCATCTGTCCTGCGTCTCTCCCGCCTCTTTCCTGCACCTCTCCCGCCTCTCTCTTGCATCCCTCCCGCCTCTCTCCTGCATCTGTCCTGCGTCTCTCCCGCCTCTTTCCTGCACCTCTCCCGCCTCTCTCTTGCATCCCTCCCGCCTCTCTCCTGCGTCTTTCCCGCATCTGTCCTGCATCTGTCCTGCGTCTCTCTCCTGTGTCTCTCCTGCTTCTCTCCTGCATCTCTCCCACCTCTCCTGCATCTTTCCCGCCTCTCTCTTGCATCTCTCCCGCCTCTCTCCTGCGTCTCTCCCGCCTCTCTCCTGCCTCTCTTCCGCCTCTCTCCTGCATCTCTCCCGCCTCTCTCCTGCATCTCTCCTGCGTTTCTCCCGCCTCTCTCCTGCGTTTCTCCCGCCTCTCTTCTGCATCTCTCCCGCCTCTCTCCTGCATCGCTCCTGCATCTCTCCTGCTTCTTTCCCGCCTCTTTTCTGCGTCTTTCCCGCATCTGTCCTGCGATCTGTCCTGCATCTCTCCCGTCTCTCTCCTGCGTCTCTCCCGCCTCTCTTCTGCGTCTCTCCCGCCTTTCTCCTGCCTCTCTCCTGCGTCTCTCTCCCGTCTCTCTCCTGCGTGTCTCCCGCCTCTCTTCTGCGTCTATCCCAGCGTGTGCGGCACCTCAGCATTCCTCTCCTGCGTCTCTCCTGTGTCTCTCCCGCCTCTCTCCTGCATCTCTCCCACCTCTCTCCTGCGTCTCTCCCGCCTCTCTCCTGCATCTCTCCTGTCTCTCCCGCCTCTCTCCTGCATCTCTCCTGTGTCTCTCCTGCGTCTCTCCTGCCTCTCTCCTGCATCTCTCTCGCCTCTCTCCTCCATCGCTTCCGCATCTCTCCTGCTTCTTTCCCGCCTCTTTCCTGCATCTCTCCCGCCTCTCTCTTGTATCCCTCCTGCCTCTCTCCTGCATCTCTCCCGCATCTGTCCTGCGTCTCTCCTGCATCTGTCCTGCGTCTCTCCCACCTCTCTCTTGCATCTCTCCCGCCTCTCTCCTGCGTCTCTCCCACCTCTCTCCTGCGTCTCTCCCGCATCTGTCCTGCGTCTCTCCTGCCTCTCTCTTGCATCTCTCCCGCCTCTCTCCTGCGTCTCTCCCACCTCTCTCCTGCGTCTCTCCCGCATCTGTCCTGCGTCTTTCCCGCATCTGTCCTGCGTCTCTCCTGCCTCTCTCCAGCATCTCTCCTGCGTCTCTCCCGCCTCTCTACCACCTTTCTCCTGCATCTCTCCCACCTCTCTCCTGCGTCTCTACCACCTCTCTCCTGCGTCTCTACCACCTCTCTCCTGCGTCTCTGCCGTCTCTCTCCTGCGTCTCTCCCCTGCCTCTCTCTCGCCTCTCTCCTGCCTCTCTCCGCCTCTCTCCTGCATCTCTCCCGCCTCTCTCCTGTATCTCTCCCGCCTCTCTCCTGCATCTCTCCCGCCTCTCTCCTGCATCTCTCCCCCCTCTCTCCTGCATCTCTCCCGCCTCTCTCCTGCATCTCTCCCCCCTCTCCCCTGCATCTCTCCCACCTCTCCTGCATCTCTCTTGCACCTCTCCTGCGTCTCTCCCGCCTCTCTCCTGTGTCTCTCCCGCCTCTCTCCTGCATCTCTCCCGCCTCTCTCCCGCTTCTTTCCTGCACCTCTCCCGCCTCTCTCTTGCATCCCTCCCGCCTCTCTCCTGTGTCTCTCCCGCATCTGTCCTGCGTCTCTCCCGCATCTGTCCTGCGTCTCTCCCGCCTCTCCCGCCTCTCTCCTGTGTCTCTCTCGCCTCTCCTGCGTCTCTCCCGCTTCTCTCCTGCATCTCTCCCACCTCTCCTGCATCTCTCGCGCCTCTCTCCTGCCTTTCTCCTGCATCTCTACCGCCTCTCTCTTGCATCTCTCCCACCTCTCTCCTGTGTCTCTCCCGTCTCTCTCCCGCATCTCTCCTGCCTCTCTCCCGCCTCTCTCCTGCATCTCTCCCGCCTCTCTCCTGCAGCTCTCCTGCGTCTCTCCCGCCTCTCTCCCGCCTCTTTCCTGCACCTCTCCCGCCTCTCTCTTGCATCCCTCCCGCCTCTCTCCTGCATCTGTCCTGCGTCTCTCCCGCCTCTTTCCTGCACCTCTCCCGCCTCTCTCTTGCATCCCTCCCGCGTCTCTCCCGCATCTGTCCTGCGTCTCTCCCGTGTCTCTCCCGCCTCTCTCCTGCATCTCTCCCACCTCTCCTGCATCTCTCCCGCCTCTCTCCCACCTCTCTCCTGCCTCTCTCCTGCGTTTCTCCCGCCTCTCTCCTGCATCTCTTCCGCCTCTCTCCTGCCTCTCTCCTGCGTCTCTCCCGCCTCTCTCCTGCATCTCTCCCGCCTCTCTCCTGCGTTTCTCCCGCCTCTCTCCTGCATCTCTCCCGCCTCTCTCCTGCATCTCTCCTGCTTCTTTCCCGCCTCTTTCCTGCATCTCTCCCGCCTCTCTCTTGCATCCCTCCCGCCTCTCTCCTGCGTCTCTCCCGCATCTGTCCTGCGTATCTCCCGCATCTGTCCTGCGTCTCTCCCACCTCTCTCCTGCATCTCTCCCGCCTCTCTGCGTCTCTCCCGCCTCTCTCCTGTGTCTCTCCGCCTCTCTCCCGTCTCTCTCCCGCCTCTCTTCTGCGTCTCTCCTGCCTCTCTCCCGCCTTTCTCCTGCCTCTCTCCCGCCTTTCTCCTGCCTCTCTCCCGCCTCTCTCCTGCGTGTCTCCCGCCTCTCTTCTGCGTCTATCCCAGTGTGTGCGGCACCTCAGCACAGTGACCGGTTACTATCCCAGTGCGTGCGGCACCTCAGCATTCCTCTCCTGCGTCTCTCCCGCCTCTCTCCTGCATCTCTCCCGCCTCTCTCTTGCATCTCTCCCACCTCTCCTGCATCTCTCCCGCCTCTCTCTTGCATCTCTCCCACCTCTCTCCTGCGTCTCTCCCGCCTCTCTCCTGCATCTCTCCTGTGTCTCTCCTGCATCTCTCTCGCCTCTCTTCTGCATCTCTCTCGCCTCTCTCCCGCCTCTCTCCTGCTTCTTTCCTGCGTCTCTCCCGCCTTTCTCTTGCATCCCTCCCGCCTCTCTCCTGTGTCTCTCCCGCATCTGTCCTGCGTCTCTCCTGCATCTCTCCTGCGTCTCTCCTGTGTCTCTCCCACCTCTCTCTTGCATCTCTTCGGCCTCTCTCTTGCATCTCTCCCGCCTCTCTCCTGCGTCTCTTCCACCTCTCTTCTGCGTCTCTCCCGCATCTGTCCTGTGTCTCTCCCGCCTCTCTCCTCCGTCTCTCCCACCTCTCTCCTGCATCTCTCCCGCCTCTCTCCTGCATCTCTACCACCTCTCTCCTGCGTCTTTCCCGCCTCTCTCCTGCGTCTCTCCCACATCTGTCCTGCATCTCTCCCGCATCTGTCCTGCGTCTCTCCCACATCTGTCCTGCGTCTCTCCCACATCTGTCCTGCGTCTCTCCCGCCTCTCTACCACCTTTCTCCTGCATCTCTACCACCTCTCTCCTGCGTCTCTACCACCTCTCTCCTGCGTCTCTCCCGCCTCTCTCCTGCGTCTCTCCCGCCTCTCTCCCGCCTTTCTCCTGCCTCTCTCCCGCCTCTCTTCTGCGTCTATCCCAGTGTGTGCGGCACCACAGCACAGTGACCGGTCACTATTCCAGTGCGTGCGGCACCTCAGCATTCCTCTCCTGCGTCTCTCCCGCCTCTCTCTTGCATCTCTCCCACCTCTCTCCTGCGTCTCTCCTGCCTCTCTCCTGCATCTCTCCCGCCTCTCTCCTGCGTCTCTCCTGCATCTCTCCTGCCTCTCTCCTGTGTCTCTCCCGCCTCTCTCCTGCGTCTCTCCCGCATCTGTCCTGCGTCTCTCACGCCTCTCTCCTGCGTCTCTCACGCCTCTCTCCTCCGTCTCTCCCACCTCTCTCCTGCATCTCTCCCGCCTCTCTCCTGCGTCTCTACCACCTCTCTCCTGCGTATTTCCCGCCTCTCTCCTGCGTCTCTCCCACATCTGTCCTGCGTCTCTCCCGCATCTCTCCCGCCTCTCTCCTGCGTCTCTCCCTTCTCTCTCCTGCATCTCTCTCGTCTCTCTCCCGCCTCTCTCCTGCGTCTCTCTCGCCTCTCTCCTGCGTCTCTCCCGTCTCTCTCCCGCCTCTCTCCTGCGTCTCTCCCGCCTCTCTACTGCGTCTCTCCCGCCTCTCTCCTGCGTCTCTCCCGTCTCTCTCCTGCGTCTCTCCCACCTCTCTCCTGTCTCTCCTGCGTCTCTCCTGCCTCTCTCCTGCCTCTCTTCTGCCTCTCTCCTGCCTTTCTCCCGCCTCTCTCCTGCGTCTCTCCCACCTCTCTCCTGCGTCTCTCCTGCGTCTCTCCCTCATCTGTCCTGCGTCTTTCCCGCATCTGTCCTGCGTCTCTCCTGCCTCTCTCCAGCATCTCTCCTGCGTCTCTCCCGCCTCTCTACCACCTTTCTCCTGCATCTCTCCCACCTCTCTCCTGCGTCTCTACCACCTCTCTCCTGCGTCTCTACCACCTCTCTCCTGCGTCTCTGCCGTCTCTCTCCTGCGTCTCTCCCCTGCCTCTCTCTCGCCTCTCTCCTGCCTCTCTCCGCCTCTCTCCTGCATCTCTCCCGCCTCTCTCCTGTATCTCTCCCGCCTCTCTCCTGCATCTCTCCCGCCTCTCTCCTGCATCTCTCCCTTCTCTCTCCTGCATCTCTCCCGCCTCTCTCCTGCATCTCTCCCCCCTCTCCCCTGCATCTCTCCCACCTCTCCTGCATCTCTCTTGCACCTCTCCTGCGTCTCTCCCGCCTCTCTCTCGCCTCTCTCCTGCATCGCTCCCGCATCTCTCCTGCCTCTCTCCCGCCTCTCTCCTGCATCTCTCCCGCCTCTCTCCTGCAGCTCTCCTGCGTCTCTCCCGCCTCTCTCCCGCCTCTTTCCTGCACCTCTCCAGCCTCTCTCTTGCATCCCTCCCGCCTCTCTCCTGCATCTGTCCTGCGTCTCTCCCGCCTCTTTCCTGCACCTCTCCCGCCTCTCTCTTGCATCCCTCCCGCGTCTCTCCCGCATCTGTCCTGCGTCTCTCCCGCCTCTCTCCTGCATCTCTCCCACCTCTCCTGCATCTCTCCCGCCTCTCTCCCACCTCTCTCCTGCCTCTCTCCTGCGTTTCTCCCGCCTCTCTCCTGCATCTCTTCCGCCTCTCTCCTGCCTCTCTCCTGCGTCTCTCCCGCCTCTCTCCTGCATCTCTCCCGCCTCTCTCCTGCGTTTCTCCCGCCTCTCTCCTGCATCTCTCCCGCCTCTCTCCTGCATCTCTCCTGCTTCTTTCCCGCCTCTTTCCTGCATCTCTCCCGCCTCTCTCTTGCATCCCTCCCGCCTCTCTCCTGCGTCTCTCCCGCATCTGTCCTGCGTATCTCCCGCATCTGTCCTGCGTCTCTCCCACCTCTCTCCTGCATCTCTCCCGCCTCTCTGCGTCTCTCCCGCCTCTCTCCTGCGTCTCTCCGCCTCTCTCCCGTCTCTCTCCCGCCTCTCTTCTGCGTCTCTCCTGCCTCTCTCCCACCTTTCTCCTGCCTCTCTCCCGCCTTTCTCCTGCCTCTCTCCCGCCTCTCTCCTGCGTGTCTCCCGCCTCTCTTCTGCGTCTATCCCAGTGCGTGCGGCACCTCAGCATTCCTCTCCTGCGTCTCTCCCTCCTCTCTCCTGCATCTCTCCCGCCTCTCTCTTGCATCTCTCCCACCTCTCCTGCATCTCTCCCGCCTCTCTCTTGCATCTCTCCCACCTCTCTTCTGCATCTCTCTCGCCTCTCTCCCGCCTCTCTCCTGCTTCTTTCCTGCGTCTCTCCCGCCTTTCTCTTGCATCCCTCCCGCCTCTCTCCTGTGTCTCTCCCGCATCTGTCCTGCGTCTCTCCTGCATCTCTCCTGCGTCTCTCCTGTGTCTCTCCCACCTCTCTCTTGCATCTCTCCCGCCTCTCTCCTGCATCTCTTCGGCCTCTCTCTTGCATCTCTCCCGCCTCTCTCCTGCGTCTCTTCCACCTCTCTCCTGCGTCTCTCCCGCATCTGTCCTGTGTCTCTCCCGCCTCTCTCCTCCGTCTCTCCCACCTCTCTCCTGCATCTCTCCCGCCTCTCTCCTGCATCTCTACCACCTCTCTCCTGCGTCTTTCCCGCCTCTCTCCTGCGTCTCTCCCACATCTGTCCTGCATCTCTCCCGCATCTGTCCTGCGTCTCTCCCACATCTGTCCTGCGTCTCTCCCGCCTCTCTTCTGCGTCTCTCCCGCCTCTCTACCACCTTTCTCCTGCATCTCTACCACCTCTCTCCTGCGTCTCTACCACCTCTCTCCTGCGTCTCTCCCGCCTCTCTCCTGCGTCTCTCCCGCCTCTCTCCCGCCTTTCTCCTGCCTCTCTCCCGCCTCTCTTCTGCGTCTATCCCAGTGTGTGCGGCACCACAGCACAGTGACCGGTCACTATTCCAGTGCGTGCGGCACCTCAGCATTCCTCTCCTGCGTCTCTCCCGCCTCTCTCTTGCATCTCTCCCACCTCTCTCCTGCGTCTCTCCTGCCTCTCTCCTGCATCTCTCCCGCCTCTCTCCTGCGACTCTCCTGCATCTCTCCTGCCTCTCTCCTGTGTCTCTCCCGCCTCTCTCCTGCGTCTCTCCCGCATCTGTCCTGCGTCTCTCACGCCTCTCTCCTGCGTCTCTCACGCCTCTCTCCTCCGTCTCTCCCACCTCTCTCCTGCATCTCTCCCGCCTCTCTCCTGCGTCTCTACCACCTCTCTCCTGCGTATTTCCCGCCTCTCTCCTGCGTCTCTCCCACATCTGTCCTGCGTCTCTCCCGCATCTCTCCCGCCTCTCTCCTGCGTCTCTCCCGTCTCTCTCCTGCGTCTCTCTCGTCTCTCTCCCGCCTCTCTCCTGCGTCTCTCTCGCCTCTCTCCTGCGTCTCTCCCGTCTCTCTCCCGCCTCTCTCCTGCGTCTCTCCCGCCTCTCTCCTGCGTCTCTCCCGCCTCTCTCCTGCGTCTCTCCCGTCTCTCTCCTGCGTCTCTCCCACCTCTCTCCTGTCTCTCCTGCGTCTCTCCTGCCTCTCTCCTGCCTCTCTTCTGCCTCTCTCCTGCCTCTCTCCTGCCTTTCTCCTGTCTCTCTCCTGCGTCTCTCCTGTCTCTCTCCTGCGTCTCTCCCCTGCGTCTCTCCCGCCTCTTTCCTGCCTCTCTCCTGTCTCTCTACTGCATCTCTCCCGTCTCTCTCCTGCGTCTCTCCCGTCTTTCTCCTGCGTCTCTCCTGTCTCTCTCCTGTGTCTCTCCCGCCTCTCTCCTGCGTCTCTCCCGCCTCTTTCCTGCATCTCTCTTGCGTCTCTCCTGTCTCTCTCCTTCGTCTCTCCTGTCTCTCTCCTGCGTCTCTCCCGCCTCTCTCCTGCGTCTCTCCCGTCTCTCTCCTGTCTCTCTCCCCTGCGTCTCTCCCGCCTCTCTACTGCATCTCTCCTGTGTCTCTCCCGCCTCTCTCCTGTGTCTCTCCCCTGCGTCTCTCCTGTCTCTCTCCTGCGTCTCTCCTGTCTCTCTCCTGCGTCTCTCCCCTGCGTCTCTCCCGCCTCTTTCCTGCCTCTCTCCTGTCTCTCTACTGCATCTCTCCCGTCTCTCTCCTGCGTCTCTCCTGTCTCTCTCCTGCGTCTCTCCTGTCTCTCTCCTGTGTCTCTCCCGCCTCTCTCCCCTGCGTCTCTCCCGCCTCTTTCCTGCATCTCTCCTGCGTCTCTCCCGCCTCTCTCCTGCGTCTCTCCCGCCTGTCTCTTGTGCTTTTATAACCCCGGATTCCCCCTTTAACATATCGGTGTGAGGGCCGGCTTCTTCTGCTACTTGTCACTTTTGCACATAGAGTGTCACTCTCCCATTCTCCGGGCACTTACCTTCAGGCCGGTACAGACAGGAGACGCCTTCTATTCACTCTAATTAAAACCAATAAATCCCTTCCATAGAGACGAGTGATCGCCTGATCTCTATCTGAGAAGCCGCTCCCGGAATCGTCTCTGATAGATATTGGATTGGGGAAATATCCATCAGCCAAGAAGAGTCAATAAATAGTAACCGCCGATCCGACTCATCGGGGTCATTGCGGGATCGCCTGAAGATCCTTAAAGGGGAAGTTCACAAAAAAAAAATTATTTCAAACCAACTGGTGTCAGAAAAATATACAGATTTGTAAATGACTTTTATATAAAAATCGCCAGTATTCCAGTACTTATCAGCTGCTGTATGTCCTGCAGGAAGTAATGTACTCTCTCCAGTCTGACACAGTGCTCTCTGCTGCCACCTCTGTCCATGTCAATCCTTTGGCGGATGGCAGAATCTGCCCGAGCATAGAAGGGAGTCTATGGTATGGGCAGAGAGTCAAGCGGGGGCTAGCGTCGTAATCCGTGGGATGTTATCCATGAGAATTCCATAGTGTGAACGCACCCTAAGTGTCCCCAGTTCTGCCCCCTCTGTATGCAGAGCAGTGAGGAGCCTGCCCTCTAGTGGCCGATGTTATAGATAATAATAAAGCCTAATGCTGACATCCTGATCATTCTGCATTTCCAGTGATCTCTAAATACACCGAGCATAAACCCTCGTACCATACAGGCAATACTGACCCAATCATCATCATCATCATCATCATCATCATCATCACACTCCAAACCTTACAAAGCTGCAGCAGATTTTCTTGACCCCAGAGCGCCATCTGCTGTGTGCTGCACTTCAGCACAGTGACCGGTCACTATCCCAGTGTGTGTGGCACCTCAGCACAGTGACCGGTCACTATCCCAGTGTGTACGGCACCTCAGCAGTGACCAGTCACTATCCCAGTGTGTACGGCACCTCAGCAGTGACCGGTCACTATGCCAGTGTGTGCGGCACCTCAGCACAGTGACCGGTCACTATCCCAGTGTGTGCGGCACCTCAGCACAGTGACCGGTCACTATCCCAGTGTGTGCGGCACCTCAGCAGTGACCGGTCACTATCCCAGTGTGTGCGGCACCTCAGCAGTGACCGGTCACTATCCCAGTGTGTGCGGCACCTCAGCACAGTGACCGGTCACTATCCCAGTGTGTGCGGCACCTCAGCACAGTGACCGGTCACTATCCCAGTGTGTGTGGCACCTCAGCACAGTGACCGGTCACTATCCCAGTGTGTACGGCACCTCAGCACAGTGACCGGTCACTATCCCAGTGTGTGCGGCACCTCAGCAGTGACCGGTCACTATCTCAGTGTGTGCGGCACCTCAGCACAGTGACCGGTCACTATCCCAGTGTGTGCGGCACCTCAGCAGTGACCGGTCACTATCCCAGTGTGTGCGGCACCTCAGCACAGTGACCGGTCACTATCCCAGTGTGTGCGGCACCTCAGCACAGTGACCGGTCACTATCCCAGTGTGTGCGGCACCTCAGCACAGTGACCGGTCACTATCCCAGTGTGTGCGGCACCTCAACAGTGACCGGTCACTATCCCAGTGTGTGCGGCACCTCAGCACAGTGACCGGTCACTATCCCAGTGTGTGCGGCACCTCAGCACAGTGACCGGTCACTATCCCAGTGTGTGCGGCACCTCAGCACAGTGACCGGTCACTATCCCAGTGTGTGCGGCACCTCAGCAGTGACCGGTCACTATCCCAGTGTGTGCGGCACCTCAGCACAGTGACCGGTCACTATCCCAGTGTGTGCGGCACCTCAGCACAGTGACCGGTCACTATCCCAGTGTGTGCGGCACCTCAGCACAGTGACCGGTCACTATCCCAGTGTGTGCGGCACCTCAGCACAGTGACCGGTCACTATCCCAGTGTGTGCGGCACCTCAGCACAGTGACCGGTCACTATCTCAGTGTGTGCGGCACCTCAGCACAGTGACCGGTCACTATCCCAGTGTGTGCGGCACCTCAGCACAGTGACCGGTCACTATCTCAGTGTGTGCGGCACCTCAGCACAGTGACCGGTCACTATCTCAGTGTGTGCGGCACCTCAGCACAGTGACCGGTCACTATCCCAGTGTGTGCGGCACCTCAGCAGTGACCGGTCACTATCCCAGTGTGTGCGGCACCTCAGCACAGTGACCGGTCACTATCTCAGTGTGTGCGGCACCTCAGCACAGTGACCGGTCACTATCCCAGTGTGTGCGGCACCTCAGCACAGTGACCGGTCACTATCCCAGTGTGCGCGGCACCTCAGCAGTGACCGGTCACTATCCCAGTGTGTACGGCACCTCAGCAGTGACCGGTCACTATCCCAGTGTGTACGGCACCTCAGCACAGTGACCGGTCACTATCCCAGTGTGTGTGGCACCTCAGCAGTGACCGGTCACTATCCCAGTGTGTGCGGCACCTCAGCAGTGACCGGTCACTATCCCAGTGTGTGCGGCACCTCAGCACAGTGACCGGTCACTATCCCAGTGTGTGCGGCACCTCAGCACAGTGACCGGTCACTATCCCAGTGTGTGCGGCACCTCAGCACAGTGACCGGTCACTATCCCAGTGTGTGCGGCACCTCAGCACAGTGACCGGTCACTATCCCAGTGTGTGCGGCACCTCAGCACAGTGACCGGTCACTATCCCAGTGTGTGCGGCACCTCAGCACAGTGACCGGTCACTATCCCAGTGTGTGCGGCACCTCAGCAGTGACCGGTCACTATCCCAGTGTGTGTGGCACCTCAGCAGTGACCGGTCACTATCCCAGTGTGTGCGGCACCTCAGCACAGTGACCGGTCACTATCTCAGTGTGTGCGGCACCTCAGCACAGTGACCGGTCACTATCTCAGTGTGTGCGGCACCTCAGCACAGTGACCGGTCACTATCCCAGTGCGTGCGGCACCTCAGCACAGTGACCGGTCACTATCCCAGTGTGTGCGGCACCTCAGCACAGTGACCGGTCACTATCTCAGTGTGTGCGGTACCTCAGCACAGTGACCGGTCACTATCCCAGTGTGTGCGGCACCTCAGCACAGTGACCGGTCACTATCCCAGTGTGTGCGGCACCTCAGCACAGTGACCGGTCACTATCCCAGTGTGTGCGGCACCTCAGCACAGTGACCGGTCACTATCCCTGTGTGTGCGGCACCTCAGCAGTGACCAGTCACTATCCCAGTGTGTGTGGCACCTCAGCAGTGACCGATCACTATCCCAGTGTGTGCGGCACCTCAGCACAGTGACCGGTCACTATCCCAGTGTGTGCGGCACCTCAGCACAGTGACCGGTCACTATCCCAGTGTGTGCGGCACCTCAGCACAGTGACCGGTCACTATCCCAGTGTGTGCGGCACCTCAGCACAGTGACCGGTCACTATCCCAGTGTGTGCGGCACCTCAGCAGTGACCGGTCACTATCCCAGTGTGTGTGGCACCTCAGCAGTGACCGGTCACTATCCCAGTGTGTGCGGCACCTCAGCACAGTGACCGGTCACTATCTCAGTGTGTGCGGCACCTCAGCACAGTGACCGGTCACTATCTCAGTGCGTGCGGCACCTCAGCACAGTGACCGGTCACTATCCCAGTGCGTGCGGCACCTCAGCACAGTGACCGGTCACTATCCCAGTGTGTGCGGCACCTCAGCACAGTGACCGGTCACTATCTCAGTGTGTGCGGTACCTCAGCACAGTGACCGGTCACTATCCCAGTGTGTGCGGCACCTCAGCACAGTGACCGGTCACTATCCCAGTGTGTGCGGCACCTCAGCACAGTGACCGGTCACTATCCCAGTGTGTGCGGCACCTCAGCACAGTGACCGGTCACTATCCCTGTGTGTGCGGCACCTCAGCAGTGACCAGTCACTATCCCAGTGTGTGTGGCACCTCAGCAGTGACCGATCACTATCCCAGTGTGTGCGGCACCTCAGCAGTGACCAGTCACTATCCCAGTGTGTGTGGCACCTCAGCACAGTGACCGATCACTATCCCAGTGTGTGCGGCACCTCAGCACAGTGACCGATCACTATCCCAGTGTGTGCGGCACCTCAGCAGTGACCGATCACTATCTCAGTGTGTGCGGCACCTCAGCACAGTGACCGATCACTATCCCAGTGTGTGCGGCACCTCAGCAGTGACCGGTCACTATCCCAGTGTGTGCGGCACCTCAGCACAGTGACCGATCACTATCTCAGTGTGTGCGGCACCTCAGCACAGTGACCGGTCACTATCCCAGTGTGTGCGGCACCTCAGCAGTGACCGGTCACTATCCCAGTGTGTGCGGCACCTCAGCAGTGACCGGTCACTATCCCAGTGTGTGCGGCACCTCAGCAGTGACCGGTCACTATCCCAGTGTGTGCGGCACCTCAGCAGTGATCGGTCACTATCTCAGTGTGTGCGGCACCTCAGCAGTGACCGGTCACTATCCCAGTGTGTGCGGCACCTCAGCACAGTGACCGGTCACTATCCCAGTGTGTGCGGCACCTCAGCACAGTGACCGGTCACTATCCCAGTGTGTGCGGCACCTCAGCACAGTGACCGATCACTATCTCAGTGTGTGCGGCACCTCAGCACAGTGACCGGTCACTATCCCAGTGTGTGCGGCACCTCAGCAGTGACCGGTCACTATCCCAGTGTGTGCGGCACCTCAGCAGTGACCGGTCACTATCCCAGTGTGTGCGGCACCTCAGCAGTGATCGGTCACTATCTCAGTGTGTGCGGCACCTCAGCAGTGACCGGTCACTATCCCAGTGTGTGCGGCACCTCAGCACAGTGACCGGTCACTATCCCAGTGTGTGCGGCACCTCAGCACAGTGACCGGTCACTATCCCAGTGTGTGCGGCACCTCAGCAGTGACCGGTCACTATCCCAGTGTGTGCGGCACCTCAGCACGGTGACCGGTCACTATCCCAGTGTGTGCGGCACCTCAGCAGTGACCGGTCACTATCCCTGTGTGTGCGGCACCTCAGCAGTGACCGGTCACTATCCCAGTGTGTGCGGCACCTCAGCAGTGACCGGTCACTATCCCTGTGTGTGCGGCACCTCAGCAGTGACCGGTCACTATCCCTGTGTGTGCGGAACCTCAGCAGTGACCGGTCACTATCCCAGTGTGTGCGGAACCTCAGCAGTGACCGGTCACTATCCCAGTGTGTGCGGCACCTCAGCAGTGACCGGTCACTATCCCAGTGCGTGCGGGTGATACTACATATAATAAGGAAACATTATCACGTGATCAGGGGTGATACCACATATAAGGCAGCACTCTCCGTTTACCTTTGATCACGTGTGGTTGCACACTGATAAAATCGCGAGAGAACGCCCAGTCACCGTAACCGCGGCAACCAGGTAACCCCGCCCCTCTCCCTACGGATTGGTCCGCTCGCTCTCCACTCTGTTCCGATACTGAGCTCCGCATCTGATTGGCCATCTCCTAGAAGCGCGCCACCTGAGCTCAGCGTGATCGACCTGTGGAGCAGCCAATCACTTTGGAGAATGGGAGGGGTTACATGGATGGGCGGGGCTTAGTTTGACAGCTGAGCGTGTGGTAGAGACGCCGCTGAGAGGACAGTGTGAGGCGAGCGCTGCTCTGAGGTATGTGTCCCCCCTCCTGTATACAGCAGAGCGCTGCTCTGAGGTATGTGTCCCCCCTCCTGTATACAGCAGAGTGCTGCTCTGAGGTATGTGTCCCCCCTCCTGTATACAGCAGAGCTCTGCTCTGAGGTATGTGCTCCCCCTCCTGTATACAGCACACGTCTCCCCCCCCCTCCTGTATACAGCAGAGTGCTGCTCTGAGGTATGTGCCCCCCCTCCTGTATACAGCAGAGTGCTGCTCTGAGGTATGTGCCCCCCCTCCTGTATACAGCAGAGCGCTGCTCTGAGGTATGTGCCCCCCCTCCTGTATACAGCAGAGTGCTGGTCTCAGGTATGTTCCCCCCTCCTGTATACAGCACACGTCTCCCCCCCCCTCTTGTATACAGCACACGTCTCCCCCCCCCCCTCCTGTATACAGCACACTTCTCCCCCCCCTCCTGTATACAGCACACTTCTCCCCCCCCCCCTCCTGTATACAGCACACTTCTCCCCCCCCCTCCTGTATACAGCACACTTCTCCCCCCCCTCCTGTATACAGCACACTTCTCCCCCCCCCCTCCTGTATACAGCACACTTCTCCCCCCCCTCCTGTATACAGCACACGTCTCCCCCCCCCCCTTCCTGTATACAGCACACGTCTCCCCCCCCTCCTGTATACAGCACACTTCTCCCCCCCCCTCCTGTATACAGCACACTTCTCCCCCCCCCTCCTGTATACAGCACACGTCTCCCCCCCCCCTTCCTGTATACAGCACACGTCTTCCCCCCTCCTGTATACAGCACACGTCTCCCCCCCCCTCCTGTATACAGCACACGTCTTCCCCCCTCCTGTATACAGCACACGTCTCCCCCCCCCTTCCTGTATACAGCACACGTCTCCCCCCCCCCCCCCTTCCTGTATACAGCACACGTCTCCCCCCCCCCCCCCTTCCTGTATACAGCACACGTCTCCCCCCCCCCCCCTTCCTGTATACAGCACACGTCTCCCCCCCCCCCTCCTGTATACAGCACACGTCTCCCCCCCCCCTTCCTGTATACAGCACACGTCTCCCCCCCCTTCCTGTATACAGCACACGCCCCCCTCTCTCCTCCTGTATACAGCACACGCCCCCCTCTCTCCTCCTGTATACAGCACACGTCTTCCCCCCCCTCCTGTATACAGCACACGTCTTCCCCCCCCTCCTGTATACAGCACACGTCTTCCCCCCTCCTGTATACAGCACACTTCTCCCCCCCCTCCTGTATACAGCACACGCCCCCCTCTCTCCTCCTGTATACAGCACATGTCCCCTCTGCCCCCTCTCCTGTATACAGCACATTCCCCCTCTCCCCTCCTGTATACGGCAAGTCCCCCCCCCCCCTGTATACAGCACACATCTCTTCCCCCCCCCCCCCTCCTGTATAGGGCACGTCCCCCCCTCCTGTATACGGCACATGCCCCCCGCCCCCCCCCCTCCTATATACAGCACATGTACCCCCCCTCCTGTATACAGCACATGTACCCCCCCTCCTGTATACAGCACATGTACCCCCCCTCCTGTATACAGCACATGTACCCCCCTCCTCCTGTATACAGCACATGTACCCCCCTCCTCCTGTATACAGCACATGTCCCCCCTCCCCTCCTATATACAGCACATGTCCCCCCACTCCTGTATACAGCACACATCTCCCCCCCCCCCCCCCCCTCTTGTACAGGAGATTCCACCCCTGTGCCGTACGCGGGAGGGAAGGGGCCATGTGCCGTATACAGTAGGGGAGGGGGACATGTGCTGTATACAGGAGGGGGGGGGGAGTGAGGGGACATGCCCCCCCCCCTCCTGTATACAGCAGCTGTAATGTTCATTTTCTTTGATGCCTATGGATGGTATCACAGTGCTCGGCTTAGATACATAACACAGTAATCTGGAGGTTGTTGACGTTGCAGGTGGGAGTGATGGACGCCGTCCTGTACCTGTTGGGGGCGCTGGTCCTGCTGCTGCTCTGGGTCCGGGCCCGGGGCTTTGAGTACATCATTGTGCACCACAGATGGGTCTTCGTCTGCCTCTTCCTGCTGCCGCTCTCCGTGGTTTTTGATGTCTATTATTACGTCCGGACCTGGCTGGTGTTTAAGATGTGCAGCGCCCCAAAACAGCACGACCGCCGGGTGAGGGAGATACAAGAGCAGGTAAGTGTATAATATGTGGCTGTGGTATAACTCCCATCATATCAGCTGTCAGGGCCCGATGGGAGGTGGAGTCTTATTGTGGTGTCCCACCAAGGGTGTTTCTTGTCTTTACACCCCTCGAAAAAGCCTGTACTTCAAAGTAATAGTGGTAGTGAAGTATTACCTATGTTTTACCACTAGATGTCGCTAGTATATGTATTGTATGTCTAAGTCTTGCACAGCTGTAGCAGTTAAAGGGTTATTGTCTCTGTGATCTGTGCACCAATGAGAGCTCTTTCTCTTTTCTACCTATCTCTATCCTTCTCTTTTTCTTGCACTCTCTTCTCACCCTCTCACAGCACATGTTACATATGGTGTAGGAAGTTGTCACATGGGGAGAGGAAGTCTAGCCACACCTTTTGGGAGTCTTACTCTGGATTCTGTAGAGGACGGATGCAAGCCAGAACAGTCCCTACAACAGTCACTCTGGGCCCTGGCTTATGCCAGGTCCCCTGTTAGAGGATAAGTCCAGTGTAGTCTGGGGTGTGACAGGGAACAGACGTATATGGGAAGCAAGAGCACTCTCTTCTACAAAGCAGCAATTCTATACACTATGCAGTGCTGAACGCACACTTAGGCTATGTTCACACTACGTATATTTGAGGCTGTATGTTTGAGGCTGTATAGCAACCAAAACAAGGAGTGGATTGAAAACACAGAAAGGCTATGTTCACATAATGTTGTAATTGAGTGGATGGCCGTCATTTAATGGCAAATATTTGCTGTTATTTTAAAACAACGGCTGTTATATTGAAATAATGGCAGATATTTACTGTTATATGGCGGCCATCCACTCAATTTCAACATTGTGTGGACAGAGACTTTCTGTGTTTTCAATCCACTCCTGGTTTTGGTTGCTATGAGGACCTGACATGAGGACCAAATACAGCCTCAAATATACATAGTGTGAACCCAGCCTTAAAGAGGACAAGTCAGGGATCATCTCAGCCCATGCCGAGAACTAGTCTAAAAGTGCAGGACAGTATCCAACAGAAGAAAGGAACTGATCCGGATAGAGTAAAGTTGCTAGAAGCCTGCGTACTCTATCTCGTAGTGTGGGTGTATCCAAAAAATTCTGACCACTCCTCTGCTCATCCCAGGTAACAAGGTCTGGGGCTTGTGTCACCCAACACTGGTGGGCATTAGGTGGTGTACTGCCCGGACAATCCAGCGATTACCCATAGAAGATAGTGGCGGTCTGCTGCCTCCTATTACATGGAGCGACGACAGCAGATCGCTGCTCTCCTCATAGTTTATGTGTCAACATGTGAAAAGACAACGATCGGGTGACATCATGCATATCGGCTAATCGTTGTTTTCTATTACACAACACGATCAATGGCCCAAATCAGCCGTATACAGCCGATAATCGCTTTGTGTAATAGGGACTTAACATTACTGGACTAATATATATATATATATATATATATATATATATATATATATATATATATATATATATATATATTATGTTATTATTATTACTATCTGCACATTATATAATTTTTCCTGTTTTCCCAGGTTCGTCGCTGGAAGACGGAGGGAGGTAACAACTTCATGTGCACCGGGAGACCCGGCTGGCTGACTGTATCCCTGCGTGTGGGGAAGTACAAGAACACACACAAGAACATCATGATCAACCTGATGGACATCCTGGAGGTCGACACCAAGAGACAGGTGTGCCCCAGCCCCCCGCCCCCCCATCCCGCCAGACCTCTGCTTGTTAGTAGATGTTGGGCGGATAGATGAGTGGATGGATGAGGCGGGGAGGAAGGTGGGGGGGGGGGGTCTGATCACAGAGACTATGTACAAAAAGCGTTGTTACTAATACACTGTTACTATGTGTGCCCTGCACTACATACTACAACTCCTATCCTATGCCCTGCACTACATACTACAACTCCTATCCTATGCCCTGCACTACATACTACAACTCCTATCATGCCTGGACAGCCAAAGCTTCAGCTCTGCGGGTATGATGAGAGTTGTCTTTGCTATAACTGGAGGGGCATACACACACACACACACTTCCTGTGGAAATCCTGTTGGATCAGGCGGCTAGCTGAGGGGTGATGTGGGGGGCCATACATGTCACTCAGCTATACATGTCACTCAGTCAGAGCGCATCCTTAGGACTGAGACCCTCTGTGATCTAAGCTTTTCACATGTCTGGACAACATGATATTTATAGAGTCTAACAGCCCCAAAGTATAATCTGTATGTATGTAGAGACTGGATGCACGGCAGAGAGCCGACAATCCCAAAGAATGGATTCATTACACAGGTCCAATAGCATTCAGGACAGAGCAAGTAGTTAAAGGGGAACTCCAGTGATTATTTTTCTTTCAAATCAGTTGGTGTCAGAAAGTTTTATATAGATTTTTATTTTACTTCTATATAAAAATCTCCAGTCTTTCAGTACTTATCAGCTGTTGTATGTCCTGCAGGAAGTGGTGTATTCTCTCCAGTCTGACACACTGCTCTCTGCTGCCACCTCTGTCCATGTCAGGAACTGTCCAGAGCAGGAGAGGTTGTCTATGGGGATTTGCCACTGCCCTGGACAGTTCCTGACATGGACAGAGGTGGCAGCAGAGAGCACTGTGTCAGACTGAAGAGAATACACCACTTCCTGCAGGACATACAGCAACTGATAAGTACTGAAAGAGTGGAGATTTTTATATAGAAGTAAAATGCAAATCTATATAACTTTCTGACACCAGTTTGTTTTAAAAGAAAAAAAAAATATTTCACCGGAGTACCCCTTTAAGAGATGTGACCTAAGATTCAACCCATCTGTGTCGGTGTCTGTAATGTCATGATGGGTTGAAATGTAACTCTCACAATACTTTGGCATCTAATAGAAATTTGTACCTTTTCACTCTGCATGCTGGAACAAAGTTTCTACAAGCGACACCAACATTTTTAGAAAATTTTATGACATTTCATATCTTTCACCTTTGGTCGCGCAGGTTGTACGCGTGGAGCCGTTGGTGAATATGGGGCAGGTGACTGCCCTTCTTAACTCTATGGGCTGGACTCTGCCAGTGTTACCGGAGCTCGATGATCTGACAGTCGGTAAGGGAAAATATTGGCAAGAAGACAGTTTAGAACAACTCTGTACCCACAATCTGACCCCCCAAACCACTTGTACCTTCGGATAGCTGCTTTTAATCCAAGATCTGTCCTGGGGTCTGTTCAGCTGGTGATGCAGTTATTGTCTTAAAAAACAACTTTTAGGCCTTCACCACCTCACACAGGTGATGAATAGGAGACAATCTGCCTGGAGCATTCCTAATGATGAGGAGGACGGTGAGGAGGGACAGAGAGGGTGTGCCAGCCTAATGCATACACAATCTAAACCCCGGCCGTAGGGCACAGGGCTGCCAGTTTAAAAGTTGTTTTCTAGGACAATAACTGCATCACCTGCCAAACGGACCCCAGGACAGATCTTGGATTAAAAGCAGCTATCCGGAGGTACAAGTGGTTTGGGGGGTCAGATTGTGGGTACAGAGTCGCTTTAAGAATTTAGGTGGTGGGTGACGAAAGTCAAAGATTTGATTTATATGACGTCTGGTGGGGCTGGTCGTGACGGAAACAGAACAGGAAGTGATGCAATAATGGAGCCTCAGATTCTTTCAAATCAACTGGTTTCAGAAAGTTATATAGACTTGTAATTTACTTTAAAAAAAATTTCAAAAAATCTAGTCTTCCAGTACTTATTAGTTGCTGTATGTTCTGCAGGAAGTGTTGTATTCTCTCCAGTCTGACACAGTGCTCACTGCTGCCACCTCTGTCCATGTCAGGAACTGTCCAGAGCAGGAGAGGTTTTCTATGGGGATTTGCTGCGGCTCTGGACAGTTCCTGACATGGACAGAGGTGGCAGCAGAGAGCACTGTGTCAGACTGGAGAGAATACACCACTTCCTGCAGGACATACAGCAGCTGATAAGTACTGGAAGACTGAAGAGAATACACCACTTCCTGCAGGACATACAGCAGCTGATAAGTACTGAAAGACTGGAGATTTTTAAATAGAAGTAAATTACAAATCTATACTGACATCCGTTGATTGAAAAGTTTTTTTTGCTGCAGTGCCCCTTTAAGGAGATAGCCCTTAACACTCTATTTGTATGGCTTTCCACTTGAGGTTTATAGAACCAGGATATAACCGATATATAGAGGGCTCCCCTTTAAATCCTGTCTTCTCTGCTGCAGGTGGTCTGATTATGGGAACGGGGATAGAGTCGTCCTCCCATAACTTTGGCCTCTTTCAGCACATCTGTTTGGCCTATGAACTTGTCCTTGCTGATGGCAGCCTGGTGCGGTGCACACCCGTAAGTCTCAACCTGACTGTATTTGTTTTCAAGTATTTTACGCGTTTTGCAGTTTTTCACCTTTGAGGTCATCGTTCACAGACAGAAAACTCCGACCTCTTCTACGCCGTCCCCTGGTCTTGCGGCACCCTGGGCTTCTTGGTTGCTGCAGAAATCAAGATTGTCCCAGCTAAGAAGTATGTGAAGCTGCACTACACTCCGGTGAGGGGCCTGGACAAGATCTGCGAGAGGTTTGCCCGAGAATCCAGGAAGAAAGACAACTATTTTGTAGAAGGTTTGGCCTACTCCCTGGATGAGGCTGTAATAATGACCGGAGTCCTGACGGACGAGGCGCAGCCAGACCAGGTATGTCATGCCGCGCACTTTCTTTATTTGCTCCTTCTATATTTTGTTCCATTTAAAGGGAACCCATCACCATAAAAATGCTACCTAATCTATGAACATGTCATAAAGCAGGGGAAGCTGAGTAGATTGATATGTATCTTTATAGGTATAACTTGTAGTTTATTGATTGAAGTTCAGTCCATTGAGAGACTCCACCCACTGGACTCCTTAACCCAGAATAATCAGGGATTTCAATTGACATGTTACATGTTAAACTGAATCTTTTCCCACAAAGATATATATCAATCCGCTCAGCTCCTCCTGCTCTATAACATGATGGGGATATATTAGATTGTCATGGTGACAGGTTCCCTTTAATCCTTAGCGCCACAATTTGTTGCGGTTACAGGTGAATAGCATTGGACATTATTGGAAACCTTGGTTTTTCCGCCATGTGGAATCATACCTCAAGAATAACCGAAGTGGAACTGAGTACATCCCCTTACGCCACTACTACCACCGGCACACGCGGAGCATCTTCTGGGAGCTGCAGGTAGGTCTCCAGTATAACCACTGTAGAAAACTATGCGAGGATCAGATGTACTCTCTTAAGACGGGGATGGTGCAGCATTTATGCATCAGGATACAGATTAAGGCCCCTTCACACGTCCGTGGCCGTTCTTACAGTACGGAAATCCCGATCAGGAAGCCGTTCAGGAGGCTACAGGAAACCATCAGTGTTTTCCTGATCCTAAAAACAGAGAAGAAAAAAAAAACATACTTACCTGCTGCAGCACTGCCCTCTTCCAGCTTCTCCCTCCGTCTTTCCTTTGTGAGCACACTAGTGACATCACTTATGTGCCACAACGCTGGGGAGAGAGCAGCCTCTTGTGGCTGGAGGTATAATGCTGCCTCGGGCAAGAAGAGTGGTGGACAGGGCTGGGAGCCAATGCCTCCTGGCCCTGTCAAACACAGCACTGCATTCAACTGTATGCTCTCCTGATTTAGAGCACGTACAGGTAAAGGGCCAGTGTCAGTAACCAGCGGCATTTGCCTAAGTGCTGGCACTGGCCTGGAGTGCCAAGCAACACATCCAGAATTCCACATGGTTCTATGGGGCATCCGTGCCGGAATTCCGGAAATTATAAGACGTCCTATAATTTCCAGGCCTATTTTTCAGCAAGGACACCATTCAGTAAAAACCCTGAAAGGTGTCCATGCCAAATAGAACCCTATGGTTCAGGAAATCTTATCAGGAAATCCGAATACATTTTCCTTTTTTTTCTGTCCGTTTAATTTTTTTTTCCCCCCAAAATGACATCCTTCTTTTTGCGTTTTGGCCGCGCGTCATTACAATGGCGGCTGTTGGTACATTATTGTAGTTCAGGCCATTTGGGTTGGGTTCTCTTTTGAAGGTCCATTAAATTTATTAGTAAAGACGGTGGAAAAAAAAAGTGTGTAAACGTTGTTTGCAAAAAAACTCCTGCAAATATTTGTCAAGAACGTTAATTTGACGTCTGCGCAAAAAACGGTTGTTATTTAATACACTGTGTGCATTGGACTGTCATCATTCCATTGACTTTAATTATAATTCGGTAATAACGGTCACATGGCGGTGCGCATCTCGGTCAGGAGCTGGAGAGCCATCATCATGTTAGCTGGCCCCTACTGGGTGATGTGTATGACCTGTATACGGGGCCACTCCCCCAGTGTATGGTCTGTAATAGTGGAGGAAGCCATTACACAGAGATCAGCTGCGGCCATTCATCACTTTCTCCCTTTGCTTCTAGGACATCATCCCATTTGGCAATCACCCGGTATTCCGCTACCTGTTTGGATGGATGGTGCCCCCCAAAATCTCCTTATTAAAGCTCACCCAAGGCGAGACCATCCGAAGGTTGTATGAGCAGCATCACGTGGTGCAGGACATGCTGGTCCCAATGAAATGTCTGCAGAAAGCCATCAGTGTCTTCCACAAGGAGATCAATGTACGGATGCTTATCACCTGACTCCTTGGGTCGGGCCGTAGGTCAGATCTCCATGGTTGGATCATATTCTCACGTGTTGGTTCTCTTCACAGGTCTACCCGCTCTGGCTTTGTCCTTTCATTCTGCCGAGTCATCCTGGCATGGTGCATCCCAAGGGTAATGAAGCGGAGCTGTATGTGGATATCGGGGCGTACGGGGAACCAAAGACAAAACACTTTGACGCCAAAGCTTCTATGCGCCAATTGGAGAAATTTGTCCGAGACGTTCATGGGTAAGTTGTACCTAGTATGACCCCAGTATGTGGTCAGCAGAACAGGCCGCTGTATAATACACCTGTCCACACAGAGAGGCACCTGTGAGATCATCAGAGATCATGTGACGTCTCTGGGACACGTTCTAGTAATAAATTCCTATCGATGTGAAGGTGAGTTTCTTAAAGGGAATCTGTCACTAGGTTTATGCCACTTTAAATGAGGACAGCATAAACTAGTGACAGAAATGCTGAACAGATCAGTGTATTACTCACATGATTCTGCTCAGCCGTTCTCCTAATATGCAGGAGAATAGAATTCTTGGCACCCCAAAAACCCGCCCCCCTGCTGCTTATTGACAGGTGACTGCCTATACACAGCATGGATAGATAACTGCCAATCAGCAGCTGGTGGGCGGAGTTTTCTGCTTCTCATGAATATCCAGGACTACTGAGCTCATGCACATAATGGAGAGGACTACTTATCGCCCATGTTATTCAGGAGGAGATCTCTGGATCAGCTGCACAGATCAGTGTAAGTGATCCATCATTCTGTTCAGCTTCTCTGTCACTAGTTTATGCTACTCTGAGATAGGACCCCATAACCCTGCTGACCCTGAGATAGGACCCCATAACCCTGCTGACCCTGAGATAGGACCCCATAACCCTGCTGACCCTGAGATAGGACCCCATAACCCTGCTGACCCTGAGATAGGACGCCATACACCTGCTGACCCTGAGATAGGACGCCATAATCCTGCCGACAGTCTCTGTAAAGGAGGTTACAGCAGCAAATAGAAAAAAATTCCAATCTGTGTTCATGACCTGGAGTGACCGTTCAGTCATTACAACGGGCAAAGTATCACATGTGATCGATAAGAGGGTAAAGGTCACAATAGTCCCAGGTACAGGGAGGCCTGGGTAATCTTTTCCCATATACCTCTTATTATCACAACTATCCCACAGTGTGCAGACAGCTGGACATGGGCACCTTTCCAAGTTTTTTTTCCCCCCTATTATTGTGTTTTATGTGTAAAAAATTTTTAAGAAAACAGAGGTTGTGCTCGCCATCAGTTTTGCAATAAACTCTCTTTATTTTTTACTACGGTATTTTCTATGTGTGAATCAACATTATACATACGCCCACTAGATGTCTCCCTTCACTGTGCGTGTATACAGCTATCGTGCATCCACATTCAGTAGCCGCAAAATCCTGGGGGTGCTCACATTGTATGGTCAGCTCTCCTGTCACACAGCACTAAAACCTGTAACCACACAGTTACATTATACATAACACAGAGCATTGTCTCCTGTTAAGCTAGCTGATAATAGAATTAACAAAAGTTATTAATATAATTAGCTATTATTAGTCCTCAGTCGATATACAATCTGCAACCTGCATGATGGGCATGTGTTTTTCCTTGTTTGAGTGGCAAAGGACGGGAACAGGAAGGGAGACACCTAGTGGTTGCATGGAGCGCAGTGTGACAGGAAGGGAGACACCTAGTGGCCGCATGGAGCGCAGTGTGACAGGAAGGGAGACACCTAGTGGCCGCATGGAGCGCAGTGTGACAGGAAGGGAGACACCTAGTGGTCGCATGGAGCAGTGTGACAGGAAGGGAGACACCTAGTGGTCGCATGGAGCAGTGTGACAGGAAGGGAGACACCTAGTGGCCGCATGGAGCCCAGTGTGACAGGAAGGGAGACACCTAGTGGCCGCATGGAGCGCAGTGTGACAGGAAGGGAGACACCTAGTGGCCGCATGGAGCGCAGTGTGACAGGAAGGGAGACACCTAGTGGCCGCATGGAGCGCAGTGTGACAGGAAGGGAGACACCTAGTGGTCGCATGGAGCAGTGTGACAGGAAGGGAGACACCTAGTGGCCGCATGGAGCAGTGTGACAGGAAGGGAGACACCTAGTGGCCGCATGGAGCAGTGTGACAGGAAGGGAGACACCTAGTGGCCGCATGGAGCAGTGTGACATGAAAGGGAGACACCTAGTGGCCGCATGGAGCGCAGTGTGACAGGAAGGGAGACACCTAGTGGTCGCATGGAGCAGTGTGACAGGAAGGGAGACACCTAGTGGCCGCATGGAGCAGTGTGACAGGAAGGGAGACACCTAGTGGCCGCATAGAGCAGTGTGACAGGAAGGGAGACACCTAGTGGCCGCATGGAGCGCAGTGTGACAGGAAGGGAGACACCTAGTGGTCGCATGGAGCAGTGTGACAGGAAGGGAGACACTTAGTGGCCGCATGGAGCCCAGTGTGACAGTAAGGGAGACACCTAGTGGTCGCATGGAGCAGTGTGACAGGAAGGGAGACACTTAGTGGCCGCATGGAGCCCAGTGTGACAGTAAGGGAGACACCTAGTGGCCGCATGGAGCAGTGTGACAGGAAGGGAGACACCTAGTGGCCGCATGGAGCCCAGTGTGACAGGAAGGAAGACACCTAGTGGCCGCATGGAGCGCAGTGTCACAGGAAGGGAGACACCTAGTGGCCGCATGGAGCGCAGTGTGACAGGAAGGGAGACACCTAGTGGCCACATGGAGCGCAGTGTGACAGGAAGGGAGACACCTAGTGGCCACATGGAGCGCAGTGTGACAGGAAGGGAGACACCTAGTGGCCGCATGGAGCAGTGTGACAGGAGGGGAGACACCTAGTGGCCGCATGGAGCAGTGTGACAGGAGGGGAGACACCTAGTGGCCACATGGAGCAGTGTGACAGGAAGGGAGACACCTAGTGGCCACATGGAGCCCAGTGTGACAGGAAGGGAGACACCTAGTGGCCGCATGGAGAGTAGTGTGACAGGAAGGGAGACACCTAGTGGCTGCATGTAGCAGTGTGACAGGAAGGGAGACACCTAGTGGCCGCATGGAGCGCAGTGTGACAGGAAAGGAGACACCTAGTGGTCGGATGTGTAAATCTGATTTAGAAAACTTTTAAAAAAATTATATTGCAAAACTGATCGTGATCACAACATCTTTTGACTTCTAAAACAGAAATGTGTGGCAAGTGTCCTCTAAATCTTGCAGGATAGGGGACAACTAGCCAATAAGGAGAGTGGAGGTTTGGCCCCTCACAATGAACAGAGCGCAATACACATGCCAGTGCTGCAGCCAATCTCTATGGAGCTTCTGACCATCGCCAAACGCTGAACTCTGCAATGATTGGAAGCCCAATAGAGTGAATGGAGCAGCCAACAGCATGTGCAGGCCCCGCTCCATTCACCAGCTGTGGGACCTCCCAAACCCATGTGGAACACTGTACTCGGCTATGTTTGAAAATCCCATAGAGTAAAGGAGTGGATAACAGGGGACGCAGCAGCACCCCATAGTAGTTATCAATGTGACGGCATAGGACATTGGCTTAGTGCTGAGCATACAATATATTTGGTGACTTTTAGGGTACAAACTCACAGACCGTATACACAGCAAATACCCAGCAAAAACGCAGCAGATTTGAAGCAGATTTGGTGTTGCAGATTTGATGCTGTGTTCAGTTATTTAGATCTAATCTGCTGCGTATTTGCTGCGTATCGCAGCAGTAAATAAGCTGCATATACGGTGTGTGGGTTTGTACCCTTACTTGTCTGGTTTGTCTGGTTTCCTTCCATGGACTAATATGTGACTGATCATCATTGATCATTAGTATCCTACCGATCCTTATCGCCGCTGATCATTAGTATTGTACTGATCCTGACTGTCCCTGCTCATTAGTATTGTACTGATCCTGATCGCCGCTGATCATTAGTATTGTACTGATCCTGATCGCCGCTGATCATTAGTATTGTACTGATCCTGATCGCCGCTGATCATTAGTATTGTACTGATCCTGACTGTCCCTGCTCATTAGTATTGTACTGATCCTGATCGCCGCTGATCATTAGTATTGTACTGATCCTGATCGCCGCTGATCATTAGTATTGTACTGATCCTGATTGCCGCTGACAATTAGTATTGTACTGATCCTGATTGCCACTGATCATTAGTATTGTACTCATCCTGACTGTCACTGATCCTTAGTATTGTACTGATCCTGTCACTAATCCTTAGTATTGCACTGATCCTGTCACTAATCCTTAGTATTGCACTGATCCTGTCACTGATCCTTAGTATTGCACTGATCCTGATTGCCACTGATCATTAGTATTGTACTCATCCTGACTGTCACTGATCCTTAGTATTGTACTGATCCTGTCACTAATCCTTAGTATTGCACTGATCCTGTCACTGATCCTTAGTATTGCACTGATCCTGTCACTGATCCTTAGTATTGCACTGATCCTGTCACTGATCCTTAGTATTGCACTGATCCTGTCACTGATCCTTAGTATTGCACTGATCCTGTCACTAATCCTTAGTATTGCACTGATCCTGTCACTAATCCTTAGTATTGCACTGATCCTGTCACTAATCCTTAGTATTGCACTGATCCTGTCACTGATCCTTAGTATTGCACTGATCCTGTCACTGATCCTTAGTATTGCACTGATCCTGACTGATCTTTCCTCCGTTCAGTTTTCAGATGCTTTATGCAGACTGTTACATGAGCCGAGAAGAGTTTTGGGAGATGTTTGATGGATCCTTGTACCAAAAGCTGCGACAGAGACTAAGCTGCAAGAATGCTTTCCCAGAGGTGTACGATAAAATCTGCAAAGCCGCCCGTCACTGACGGCTAAAGATTTTGAACAGAACTTAATTTTTTTTCTTATTTTACAAATAGAAAATCTGACTCCAAAGCCGTTGTCACAGCAAGTGAAGGACCTTGTGACGACCCTCTAACACGTGTGCGTCCACTTTACTGCAGGGAGTCCAGACCAGTATTTTGTAATCCTGAAGACTGAAGCGCCCTCATGTGTACAGCTGTGGTACTGCATCCATGTCACCAGGGTCCCCTTCATTTATCTGTCGCAGAGACCAAACATATCTAAGCCTCACAGTTACAATAACTATGAAGAGCCTTGTGCACCCCCAATGCCTACTTATCCAGAGATTATCCAGGATTTGAAAAAGCACAGCTACCTTTATGTGTCTGGAAGAAGACGGCCATGTTTCTCTAAGCCTCTAAACTAGTATCCCTGCGGGAAATCACCATAGAAGTAAATGGGGTCCGTACGCTTATATGTCAGAACCCATATCTGCCAGGGTGCCAATGTATCCGTTCCTCAGAGGGCAATATGGCAATGTGAACCCTGCCTTACCTTCACACCGTGCTCCATCTAAGATGGCGGAGTTACATGTGAACCTTTCTTTTAAAGACTGAAAATCTAAATTTTTTTTTTTTTTTGCTGATAAACCCCAAAAGCTGGCAATGTCTGTATATCTGGATAAATGCTGCCAATGTCTGTATATCTGGATAAATGCTGGCAATGTCTGTATATCTGGATAAATGTGGCCTCCGGCCGATTCTGTTCCGTCATAGATGATTTGTGTGTAATTCCATATGTAATCAAATACATAACTGAACGACACCAAGCATCAGCTCCCATATATGCACATTGCTGTATTATAGGGATGGCAGTGACACTGTAGGACAGGGATGGGGAACCTTCAGTCCTCCAGCTGTCCAGGCATGATGGGAATTGTAGTTTTACAGCAGCTGGAGGACAGCAGGTTCCCCACCCTGCTGTAGTGTGATAGCTATATGCCGTCATGTTGTGGTGAATTGTCGGTGTAGTAGGTACCAGACCATGTGGATGAGATTGCTCTTTGGCTATTGGAATATTTCTATTATAGTTGCACTATGTATAAGGCCCAGATATAACAGAGTGTGTACGCTGCCCACAGCAACCAATCACAGCTCAACTTTTATTTTACCAGGGCAAATATCTGAGCTGTTATTGCTTAATATGATGTTATGGTTAATAATATGTCGCTCTGAGACACACCCCCCAATACGTCCATTGGTGTAGCTATCAAGGAGGCAGACCACGCAACTGTTCTGGGGCCCAAAGTGTGGCCTGCTTCCATGGAGGCTACAGCCCTTCTCCGGAACTGATAGCTTAACTTAAGATGTCTGGAATTTGATTAGTGTTGGCTGAAGAAGTTTGATGCAGTCGTAGGAGGTCTGAGAAAACATGGTGCGGCCATAGGCTGGTGTTGTGCTGAAATCGTAGCTCATCGCCCTCAAACTATAAGGTCTCACCAGCCATGGGCAATCATATAGTAACACAGATTGTTCTCAGATTATGATTAGTTCCTGGTGATGCACTTTGCAGGCTCTGTGCACTGGTGTCATGGCTTCCGATAACAGCGTCACTGGGGAACCTTGTGGCCCTCCAGCTGTTGCAGAACTACACTTCCCATCATGCCATTTAGGCAGGATTATAGTTGTGTAATAGCTGGATGGCCACTGAATGCGGTCTGAATGATACCGGATGATCAGACAGACTGCGCTTCACATGCCCTTTTTTCCTACACAATCAACATAAAATAAAAGGACACATTTATCCCCTTGATACATTGTGCGACTTAATTTCTTTTTTTTTATAAATCATCTTGACATCACATATTAATTGAATTAAAGGGGAACTCTGGCAAAAATATTTTTCTTTCCAATCAGCTGGTGGTTATATAGATTTGTAATTTACTTCTATTGTCCGGAACTGTCCAGAGCAGCAGCAAATCCCCACAGAAAACCTCTCCTGCTCTGGACAGTTCCTGACATGGACAGAGGTGGCAGCAGAGAGCGATGTGTCAGACTGGAGAGAATACACCCCTTCCTGCAGGACATACAGCAGCTGATAAGTACTGGAAGACTGGAGATTTTTCAATAGAAGTAAATTACAAATCTATATAACTTTCTGACACCAGGTGCTTTTAAAGAAATATATTTTCACCCGAGTACTCCATCTACACAGCAAATTATTATTTTATAATTATACCATTATAATGACTGATATGACATAATTACATACAAAACAGATTTTTTTTAAAAAAAAGCTGCCGCCACCATTACTAATGTCTTTAGTGACAAAGAGCCTCATGCTGAACCAGGCGGAGGCAGAGAGTCGTACGCAGACGCTAATAACCTTCCGGCAGATGAGGCGGTGTGTGACTTTTGGATGCGTTCCCTGTAATAATAGAATTCAGAATGTGATGATCAGTGAGATCAGACCCCGGGGCCAATCTAATGATATGATGCATCTACATTACACCTCTGTCATTGTGGGGAACTATGCTGCTGGGATCACATGATGATACAATCTATGGCCACATAGCCCTGTACCTAAACCTGACCAGTCCTGATTGGGCGTTAGCAGGAAGGGGGCGTGCTTTACAGATAGGACAAGCTCCACCTCTGTGACACTCTGTCTAGTGGATAAAGGCTGATTTTGGCTAAAAAAATACAGACACACAATTATTTGGCCTTATATTATGAGGACCATGATCCTGCTGAAATCGTGAAATCTGCTTTTAAAAAATCTAGTAAAAAAAAAACAAACAAAAAACAATAAATTATAACTAAACTCAAATCTATATTATAAAACAAAAACCCTCAATTGTGGCCAATCTTTTTTTTTTAATAATCTAGTACCTATTTGATAGATATACAGTATATCAGTGTTATACTATGTTATATACTATTGTATAAATACACATGTTATACTGATAGCTATATATAAGCGTATATATATATAGTTATACTGATAGATATATATATCTATAGATAGATATATATAACGTATTATACTATAAAATATCAATTTTATACTGATGGATATATCTACTGATATCTAGTGTTATACTGACGGATATATATATATATATATATATATATATATAAAAGCTTATATACATGTTATACTGATGGTTATATACTATAGGCTATATACTGTTATACTAATGGATATATCTACTGATATCTAGTGTTATACTGATATATATATATATAAGCTTATATACATGTTATACTGATGGTTATATACTATAGGCTATATACATGTTATACTGATGGTTATATACTATAGGCTATATACTGTTATACTGATGGATATATCCATGTTATATACTGTTATACTGATGGATATATCCATGTTATATACTGTTATACTGATGGTTATATCCATGTTATATACTGTTATACTGATGGATATATATAAGCTTATATACTGTTATACTGATGGTTATATCCATGTTATATACTGTTATACTGATGGATATATATAAGCTTATATCCTGTTATACTGATGGTTATATCCATGTTATATACTGTTATACTGATGGATATATATAAGCTTATATACTGTTATACTGATTGATATATCCATGTTATACTTACTGTAAAACTTTGTCTCTTTCAAAGTTTGATAAGTAGCGCCCGGTTTTAGAAAGAAATGATGTCCGGAAGGAAGTTGCTGTTTTGCCACGTGGTGGTTTCTCTATATTATATCGTCCAACGCCAACTGGATTCTGCAAGATGAAAAGCACCTCAGATTATTCAGTGAAACCTGTAGCCAACCCGCAAAAATGAGGTGTTACTACTGACAGATCGCTCAGTGCTCGGACACACGTACCAAGACACTGCTGTCACTTAGAGAAATCCCCAAACAGAACCATAGATCGTGCGGCATCTCATTACCGGCAGCCATTGTTGTGGCAAAAATGATGGTTTTGTATATTTTTTTCGAATTTTTGCAAAAATTGAGCGATATTTACCTAGGCCCGCGCTCCTATTGCTAGTTTTTGCACATGCATTGGATTTTTCCTGTGCAGCACGTGAAAAGTAACACATCCCCCACCCCAAGTGTATAGAGGACGATAGACTCACAGAGCTTCCGAAAAGGATCCTGCAGGATTTTCTGTCAAATCTCTTGGCGGACGTCAGGAAGGGGGCCGATGACGTCCGGACAGAAGCAAACAGCGGTTTTGTTTCATAGGAGCCGGGTCCTGGGGAATTCTACGACAAAAGAACAGGTAATGGCAGATACGGCGTAGAAATGTACGGACAGAGTCCACCGTTCCTGCCCACTAGGACAAAACCTCCTCTAGAAGCGTACATGCACATACACTCAGCCAGGTGGCGCTACACTTCAGTAAATGTGTTAGTAATGTTATGTCCCATCAGTAACCACAAAGTATGGTGGGACGCCGCGCCAAACAAAAAGGATGAGCGTGACAGCAGAAGGGCTGGAGACTGGAAGTGGAATCGGTCATTTAGAATAGATACAAAGCCTGAATCCTTAGTCCCCGCTCTATTACTTACAATGGGCCGGGGCCAGTGGGCCAATGAGCTGCACAATACTCGCTCCCCGGGGACTTTTGGATACTGAGGAATTTTCCCGAACTTTCCAAGTTTCTTTTTCTGCTCGTTTTCCAATTCTTCGGTAAATGCTTTGATTTTATATTGTCCGGGCTCTGACGGGTTATGCTTCTGTGTGTATAATAAAAAGTATGGTTTCCCATTTGCTATTCTCTTATATTTAAGAAATTCTACTATTTCTCCAACTAAAGCTCAAAAAGATTACAAAAATATAACCGTTTTCTATCAGAAACAGCACCACCCCTGCCCTCAGGTTGTGTGCAGTATCAGTTCCATTAAAGTGAATAGAGCTGAATTGTAATACCACACACAACCTGAGGACAGAGGTGGCGCTGTTTTTGGAAGAAAGCCTGGATAACCTCTTCAACAAACAGTAGCATCATTACAACCCCCACAAGGATTCATCATGGCAGTTATGCGCTTTAAAGCGTTGCCGATACTTGCATCATTGAACTACAACTACAAAACTACAATTCCCAATATGCCTGGACAGCCAAAGCTTTAGCTCTCCAAGCATGATGGGAATTGTAGTTTTACAACAGCTGGTGGGCCGGAGTTTGACACCCCTGAACTAGTCGAACTTCTGGTGCTGATGTGTGTAGTAAATTCAGTGTCGCCCTTCTAGCTTCATACTTACAGGTGTAGCAAAGTATCCATATGGGATGGGCTCTGAGCGTAACCCAGTGAACAGGTCGTACGCTCCTCTTTTACCCACACTATGCTGTAAGATTTCCTCTGTGGAGGCCTTAATGTTGTAAGTTCCTGGTCCAAGGTCGGATCCCTGTAAGATACAGTTCACATTGGGAGATTACACACACTCTCTCTCCTACCACAAACAATAGATGGAGACAGCAAAAGGCTATGCTCACACAGTGTCCAAATAACAGGAGTTTTTATTAGACAGCTATCATTTAGAGAGACTCTGTCTGCAGGATTATGGCGTCCTATCTCAGGGCAGCATAAACTAGTGACAGAGAAGCTGACAGAATGATGGATCACTTACACTGCTCTGATCCAGAGATCTCCTCCTGAATAACTTGGACAATAAGTAGTACTCTCCATTATGTGCATGAGCTCAGTAGTCCTAGATATTCATGAGAAGCAGAAAACTCCGCCCACCAGCTGCTGATTGGGAGTTATCTATTCATACTGTGTATAGGCAGTCAGCTGTCAATCAGCAAGAATCCTATTCTCCTGCATATTAGGAGAACGGCTATACAGAATGATGGAAGTAATACACTGATCTGCTCAACATTTCTGTCACTAGTTTATACTGCCCTCATTTAAGGCCACATAATCCCTGTGACAGATTCCCTTTAAATTACAGCCGTCCAATAAAAACGTCTATTATTTTGGCAGCATGTGATACATATTGCACAGCATGGCTCTGATGGTGCTGATTGGTTCTGTACTGCACAGCAGAGCTCTGATGGTGCTGATTGGTTCCCTACTGCACAGCAGAGCTCTGATGGTGCTGATTGGTTCCCTACTGCACAGCAGAGCTCTGATGGTGCTGATTGGTTCCCTACTGCACAGCAGAGCTCTGATGGTGCTGATTGGTTCCGTACTGCACAGCAGAGCTCTGATGGTGCTGATTGGTTCTGTACTACACAGCAGAGCTCTGATGGTGCTGATTGGTTCTGTACTACACAGCAGAGCTCTGATGGTGCTGATTGGTTCTGTACTACACAGCAGAGCTCTGATGGTGCTGATTGGTTCTGTACTACACAGCAGAGCTCTGATGGTGCTGGTTGGTTCTGTACTGCACAGCAGAGCTCTGATGGTGCTGATTAGTTCTGTACTACACAGCAGAGCTCTGATGGTGCTGGTTGGTTCTGTACTGCACAGCAGAGCTCTGATGGTGCTGATTGGTTCTGTAATACGCAGCAGAGCTCTGATGGTGCTGATTGGTTCTGTAATACGCAGCAGAGCTCTGATGGTGCTGATTGGTTCTGTACTACACAGCAGAGCTCTGATGGTGCTGGTTGGTTCTGTACTGCACAGCAGAGCTCTGATGGTGCTGATTGGTTCTGTACTGCACAGCAGAGCTCTGATGGTGCTGATTGGTTCTGTACTGCACAGCAGAGCTCTGATGGTGCTGATTGGTTCTGTAATACGCAGCAGAGCTCTGATGGTGCTGATTGGTTCTGTACTGCACAGCAGAGCTCTGATGGTGCTGATTGGTTCTGTAATACGCAGCAGAGCTCTGATGGTGCTGATTGGTTCTGTAATACGCAGCAGAGCTCTGATGGTGCTGATTGGTTCTGTAATACACAGCAGAGCGGAGGGAAACGCATTTTAAAATAATGCATCACGCCCTGTATGGCTTCTCATTGCCGGGCACCTCCACAGACCCCAACCGTCTCACGGCCTGTCCCCGGTGCCACACGCCCAACACTGACCTTTTACATGGTCTCCTGACCTGCCCTGCCCTAGACTCATACTGGTCGGCCTTAAGTGACCTGATGTGGTCCAAATTGCACCAAAGATTACCAACACGAGCCCCTACCATCATACTCCACATCCCTGAAAGCGACAACCCGATCTCCCATCTCATGCATATATTTATTCTAGTGGCCAAGAGGTGTCTGTTGGCCAACTGGCTTGTACCCACCATCCCATCTGTTTCAGAGGTAGTCGCCCAGGTAAAGTACTATATGACAATGGACCAGCTGGAGGCTGAGCAGCATAAGTCTACGAAAACTACACACTTTATCTCCAAATGGAAATCGTTTATAAGTTCCTTTTGTAGCGACCAGGAAATTGTTCATGCTATCTCCCCATTTAAACTGACAGAGTGGTATCTGAAAGCGGACCTGGCGGGTTCCTTGGGGAGACTCAAACTGTAATAATCGGGCCCACACCCCAGACCAATACCGGAGGGCAGAGGAGTTATCATTACCTCCGCTACACTTGCCGGATCTATGGTTTAGTTACCACTGTTCTAAGTTGATTTTGACTGATCTGCGGGCGGCATGGAGGGAGGTACTGCGAGAGGGGGGGGGGGAGGGGGGGGTTGGGGTCACTGTTAATTGTGTATACCTTGTATACTTTGTGAAATTGTGGTATAACTACTATGTGAAAAACTTTAATAAAAATATATTTAAAAAAAAAAAAAAAAAAAAATACACAGCAGAGCTCTGATGGTGCTGATTGGTTCTGTAATACGCAGCAGAGCTCTGATGGTGCTGATTGGTTCCCTACTGCACAGCAGAGCTCTGATGGTGCTGATTGGTTCTGTACTACACAGCAGAGCTCTGATGGTGCTGATTAGTTCTGTACTACACAGCAGAGCTCTGATGGTGCTGATTGGTTCTGTAATACACAGCAGAGCTCTGATGGTGCTGATTGGTTCTGTAATACGCAGCAGAGCTCTGATGGTACTGATTGGTTCTGTACTGCACAGCAGAGCTCTGATGGTGCTGATTGGTTCTGTACTGCACAGCAGAGCTCTGATGGTGCTGATTGGTTCCCTACTGCACAGCAGAGCTCTGATGGTGCTGATTGGTTCTGTAATACGCAGCAGAGCTCTGATGGTGCTGATTGGTTCCCTACTGCACAGCAGAGCTCTGATGGTGCTGATTGGTTCTGTAATACACAGCAGAGCTCTGATGGTGCTGATTGGTTCTGTAATACGCAGCAGAGCTCTGATGGTGCTGATTGGTTCTGTAATACACAGCAGAGCTCTGATGGTGCTGATTGGTTCTGTAATACACAGCAGAGCTCTGATGGTGCTGATTGGTTCTGTAATACGCAGCAGAGCTCTGATGGTGCTGATTGGTTCTGTACTACACAGCAGAGCTCTGATGGTGCTGGTTGGTTCTGTAATACACAGCAGAGCTCTGATGGTGCTGATTGGTTCTGTAATACGCAGCAGAGCTCTGATGGTGCTGATTGGTTCTGTACTACACAGCAGAGCTCTGATGGTGCTGATTGGTTCTGTAATACGCAGCAGAGCTCTGATGGTGCTGATTGGTTCTGTACTACACAGCAGAGCTCTGATGGTGCTGATTGGTTCCCTACTGCACAGCAGAGCTCTGATGGTGCTGATTGGTTCTGTACTACACAGCAGAGCTCTGATGGTGCTGATTGGTTCCCTACTGCACAGCAGAGCTCTGATGGTGCTGATTGGTTCTGTACTGCACAGCAGAGCTCTGATGGTGCTGATTGGTTCCCTACTGCACAGCAGAGCTCTGATGGTGCTGATTGGTTCTGTAATACACAGCAGAGCTCTGATGGTGCTGATTGGTTCTGTAATACGCAGCAGAGCTCTGATGGTGCTGATTGGTTCCCTACTGCACAGCAGAGCTCTGATGGTGCTGATTGGTTCTGTAATACGCAGCAGAGCTCTGATGGTGCTGATTGGTTCCCTACTGCACAGCAGAGCTCTGATGGTGCTGATTGGTTCTGTACTACACAGCAGAGCTCTGATGGTGCTGATTGGTTCCCTACTGCACAGCAGAGCTCTGATGGTGCTGATTGGTTCTGTAATACGCAGCAGAGCTCTGATGGTGCTGATTGGTTCTGTAATACGCAGCAGAGCTCTGATGGTGCTGATTGGTTCTGTAATACGCAGCAGAGCTCTGATGGTGCTGATTGGTTCTGTACTACGCAGCAGAGCTCTGATGGTGCTGATTGGTTCTGTAATACGCAGCAGAGCTCTGATGGTGCTGATTAGTTCCCTTTAACTATCACATTCCTCCTTTTTCGCTGATTACAGATTACGAATGCATTATGGACAATTCTTTTGCGGATTACAGACGATGATTCCTTATGGAATGTGACCTTATGGTGCAATAACCGCGGCCTTAGTCACAGTCACCCACGTTTATGCTATGACTTAGCCGGAAAGTCGGAGGCGGGTGTGAATAAAGCCACAGTTACTGCACCACAGGGCGGTCTCCATTTAATATTTACTTTACTTTTTTGGGGTCTTGTGCTGCTACAACCGTTTACCATCTCTCCTATCACAGTCACTCACAATGCTGGCCGAGGTGCGATATTTACTCGTCTCGCTATCCATGACGCCTTTCCAGCTTGCAGACTTTGATGCTCTCTCTTCTAGTAAAGCATAAGGGTTCCCTCCTTTTCCATAGGTTCCAGGTCCTGGGTTACTGTACTGCACGAAGACAGGGAGAGAGGCGTATTGGTAATCTGCACAATGATCATCCATGTCCCCACACAGCTGATGTCACAACTTCTCAAACGTCACTGTGATGTCACAACTCCTGACACATCGCTATGATGTCACAACTCCTGACACATCTCTATGATGTCACAACTTCTGACACGTCACTGTGATGTCACAACTCCTGACACATCGCTATGATGTCACAACTCCTGACACATCGCTATGATGTCACAACTCCTGACACATCGCTATGATGTCACAACTCCTGACACATCACTATGATGTCACAACTTTTCACACGTCACAACTTCTGACACGTCACTGTGATGTCACAACTCCTGACACATCACTATGATGTCACAACTTTTCACACGTCACAACTCCTGACACATCACTATGATGTCACAACTCCTGACACATCGCTATGATGTCACAACTCCTGACACATCGCTATGATGTCACAACTCCTGACACATCGCTATGATGTCACAACTTTTCACACGTCACAACTTCTGGCATGTCACTGTGATGTCACAACAACACTTAGCAGGCGTCACCTTTGATTGGTCCTTGAATCGCACGTCTCTGGTGTTGCACACTCCTCGGACACTCGACGGCTTCTCCTCCATCAATTCCACAAATGACTTTGCATTATAGCGACCGGGCCCCATGTTTTGTTTCTATGGTAACAGTTACAGCCACGATGTCAGAGCATGCGTTAATGCCAACACTCTCCAGCTGCTGCAAAACTACAACTTCCATCATGCCTGGACAGCCAAAGTGTTAGCTCTCTCCAGGCATGATGGGAGTTGTAGTTCTGCAACAGCAGGAGGGCTACGCTACACTTCCCTACCCCTGCCCTACAGGTAACACTCATCTCACCAGCAGGCGGTTCCTCTCCCAGGCCTCTCTGTAGAGAAGATGCGGCATTTCCGTCAGCCGTTGTGTCTCTTCTGCGCGTTTCCATCCAGGTGCTGACGCATTTCTCTCCAGGACGGATGGACTGAAGTCGCCAGGTGCTGCCTCATACGTTCCAGGACCCAAACGTCTTTCCTGGTATAAAGTGACAGTATTATTGCTCGATTACACTACATGGAGCTGGTAATCTGACGCAGCCCCGATAATCTGCCCCGGTGCGCCATTGGTACCGCTGTGATCTGGGAGCCGTATAGAAAACCTTCAGTAGTGAATACAGAACATGGAGCGTGTAGGTTATTGTGTTCTCTGCTATCACCAGTCATCTCATTATGTACTCAATGGCCCCGATCTACAGTCGCCAAAACCAAAAAAAACAGACCGTACTATACTATAAAGGCAGACTGGCACACCGAGATGTAATAACGATAAAAGTATTATGACAGGTACAAAGACAACTAACAGTAAAGGGTCCCAACTAAAGACACTTGAAGGGATTGTTCACCAAAATATTTTTATTTCAAATCAACTGGTGCCAGAAAGTGCCAGAGATTTGTAATGTACTTCTATTAACACATTTTCCAGTCTTCTAGTACTTAGCAGCTGCTGTATGTCCTGCAGGAAGTGTTGTATTCTCTCCACTCTGACACAGTGCTCTCTGCAGACACCTCTGTCCATGTCAGGAACCGTCCAGAGCAGCAGCAAATCCCCATAGAAATCTCTCCTGCTCTGTACAGTTCCTGACATGGACCGAGGTGGCAGCAGAGAGCACAGTGTCAGACTGGAGAGAATACACCACTTCCTGCAGGACATACAGCTGATAAGTACTGGAAGACTGGAAAATTTTGAAAAACCTCATATTCAAGGACACATCAGGTAGGATGTTATCCAGGGCAGCAACCCTGTATGTATAGGGCAAACTATCCCTTAGTGGGTGTGATGGCCAATGTTCACAGCAAGACAGAAATAATGAAGGTGATGACTGTCACATACAAAGTGCAAGGCTGTGCAACACAAGCGATACTCAAACATCTAATAACCAATGCCCGAGGCTGGGTATCCCCATATTATAGATGTAACAGGGATAGCATGGGGTGCCACCCAAAGATGTTCTTCTATCACAAATAGAAAGGAGCGATTCTACAGGTGGGGACCACAGACCATTCCTCTATTCTCATCCCTTTTGGCTGTTGTTTTGGTCACTGCTCTCACCCATAGAGTTAGCATGAGGTGGTGTCTACAACACACACAAGTGGCTCAGGTAGTGCAGCTCATCCAGGATGGCACATCAATGGCAGCTGTGGCAAGAAGGTTTGCAGGAGGAGCACTGCCAGAGCCCGGCAATATGACCTCCAGCAGCCACTAATGTGCATGTGTCTGTACAAACGGTTAGACACCAACTCCATGAGGACGGTATGAGGGTCCGACATCCACAGATAGAGGTTGTGCTCACAGCCTAACACTGTGCAGGACACTTGGCTTTTGCCAGAGAACACCAGGATTGGCAGATTCACCACTGGCGCCCCCTGTGCTCCTCATAGATGAGAGCAGGTTCACACTGAGCACATGTGACAGACGTGACAGAGTCTGGAGATGCCATGGAGAGCGATCTGCTGCCTGCAACTTCCTTCAGTAATGGTGGGGGGGGGGGGGGCATTTCTTTGGGGGGCGGCACAGCCTTCCATGTGCTGCCAGAGGTAGCCTGACTGCCATTAGGTACAGAGACCCTCAGAGCCCTTGTGAGACCATATGTTGGTGCGGTTGGGGTTCCTCCTAATGCAGGACAATGCTAGACCTCATGTGGCTGGAGAGTGTCAGCAGTTCCTACAAGATGGAGGCAGTGAAGCTATGGACTGGCCGCCCGTTCCCCAGACATGATTCCCATTGAGCACATCAGGGACATCATGTCTCCTCCATCCACCAACGTCACGTTACAGCACAGACTGTCCAGGAGTTGGCGGCTGCTTTAGTCCAGGTCTGGGAGGAGAACCCTCAGGAGACCATCTGCCACCTCATCAGGAGCATGCCCGGGCCTTGTAGGGAGGTCATACAGACACCTCATCAGGAGCATGCCCGGGCCTTGTAGGGAGGTCATACAGACACCTCATCAGGAGCATGCCCGGGCCTTGTAGGGAGGTCATACAGACACCTCATCAGGAGCATGCCCGGGCTTTGTAGGGAGGTCATACACCTCATCAGGAGCATGCCCGGGCCCAGGGAGGTCATACACCTCATCAGGAGCATGCCCGGGCCTTGTAGGGAGGTCATACACCTCATCAGGAGCATGCCCGGGCCTTGTAGGGAGGTCATACAGCCACCTCATCAGGAGCATGCCCGGGCCTTGTAGGGAGGTCATACACCTCATCAGGAGAATGCCCGGGCCTTGTAGGGAGGTCATACAGACACCTCATCAGGAGCATGCCCGGGCCTTGTAGGGAGGTCATACAGACACCTCATCAGGAGCATGCCCGGGCCTTGTAGGGAGGTCATACACCTCATCAGGAGCATGCCCGGGCCTTGTAGGGAGGTCATACAGACACCTCATCAGGAGCATGCCCGGGCCTTGTAGGGAGGTCATACAGACACCTCATCAGGAGCATGCCCGGGCCTTGTAGGGAGGTCATACAGCCACCTCATCAGGAGCATGCCCGGGCCTTGTAGGGAGGTCATACACTTCATCAGGAGCATGCCCGGGCCTTGTAGGGAGGTCATACAGACACCTCATCAGGAGCATGCCCGGGCCTTGTAGGGAGGTCATACACCTCATCAGGAGCATGCCCGGGCCTTGTAGGGAGGTCATACAGACACCTCATCAGGAGCATGCCCGGGCCTTGTAGGGAGGTCATACAGACACCTCATCAGGAGCATGCCCGGGCCTTGTAGGGAGGTCATACAGCCACCTCATCAGGAGCATGCCCGGGCCTTGTAGGGAGGTCATACACTTCATCAGGAGCATGCCCGGGCCTTGTAGGGAGGTCATACAGGCACGTAGAGGCCACACACATTACATATATATATATGGACATTACAGCAAAATTGGATCAGCCTGGAGGGGGTTACCTCTGTAATGTGTGTGACGCCACCTCCAGGCCACCATTGGGTAATACATAGGATTTCCAGTAATGATGTATCTGGGATGTTGGTGTCAGCACATTCAGCTTTGTACAGAACAAAGTATCACTGAGAAGATTTCATCCAGTCACATCTAGGAGGGGTATGGGTATATATATATATTGACACCTGTGATGTATGGACCTATAGTGTCCCCCCGTCCTGTATACTCACCAGATCGGAGGTCGCTCTCTTGCAGTATGACACTTGTGTGTATGTCCCAGGCTTCTTCAATTCAGGATAAAGAGATGACACATCAAACCTGCAAGATAAAGGACAGGATATATAGATGTAAAATAACAATGCCATGGAGCTCAGGGATCAGTGATCAGCGACCATTGAAGGATTAGGTAACTTAGCTGCAAGCTAACAACAAAGGTCGCTGACCATAAACCGTGACCGTGTTACACAAACTGCAGCTGAGCCTGTCCGTCATACTGTCCTGGACAAACCAGATGAGATACGGTTGGGCCCCTCATGCTTGGATATAAGATGAGCTAAGGTTGGGCACCTCTGGCCTAGATACAAGATGAGATACGGTTGGACATGGAGGATACAGGATGAGATACAGTTGGACATGGAGGATACAGGATGAGATACGGTTGGACATGGAGGATACAGGATGAGATACAGTTGGACATGGAGGATACAGATTTCCCCACAGATGTAGCTGATCCTGTAGATCCTGCACACCGCAGGCTGTGACGCTGGATCAATAAATCTGGCTGGATGTGTAATAGGCGCCATGACCCCATCCTGCTTCCCGTAGCCCAATGATGTGCGCCCTCTCAATGATCTCTCACCAAGGCGATCCCAGCAGTAGGACCTCCACCAATCAGCTGCTTATCCTGTGTGTGAGGGGGGGGGGGGGTCCCAGCAGTAGGACCCCCACCAATCAGGTGCTTATCCTGTAGGGAGGCGGGGTCCCAGCAGTAGGACCCCCACCAATCAGGTGGATTCCAGGATCCCCCCTTTAATAGTTTTTGCACATGTTTATCCCCCACCGCCCCTGGATATATGTATAGAGATATATACTGTATGTGTGTGTATATAGCAGGACAAGCTGTTACTATGAGTGTATGGGAGCAGATATACATATAAGAGACAGTAGATGAGGAGCACACACAGCCGGCAGTGCACCCCGGTCTCCGGTCTCCCGGCTCGGGGGGGCATCCTACCTGGCAGTCTGGCAGCCGAAGGGAGCGCCTGTAAACTTCTTCCCAGCCATTCTGTGCCCTGGTCGCTATAGCAACGGGGACGCCTGTCATTACTTACTACCGGTCACGTGACAGCCGTCTGCAGCCAATGGGCGCCAGAGGCCGCGTGACGCGTTCTAGTGTCTTAAAGGGGCAGCACGGCTGATAATATTATACGTCAGTGTTCTCCAGCCTGTGATTCACCTACAGCAGCGGGAGAGAACTGACACAGGGTGTAATCTGTCATCCCCAGTGATTTATAGTCAGTGATTTATTCTATGTCAGGTGACCAAAAGAGACAATTATGTAAAATTTGTATTTCTATAATAAAGTTTCAGAGTTTACTTTTTTATATGGAAAGAGGTTCAGTATGTGACTATAGGACTGTGTGTACAGATGGCGGGCTGTAATAGGAGTCTATGATGGCGGGCTGTAATAGGAGCCTATGATGGCGGGCTGTAATAGGAGTCTCTGATGGCGGGCTGTAATAGGAGTCTATGATGGCGGGCTGTAATAGGAGCCTATGATGGCGGGCTGTAATAGGAGTCTATGATGGCGGGCTGTAATAGGAGTCTATGATGGCGGGCTGTAATAGGAGTCTATGATGGCGGGCTGTAATAGGAGTCTATGATGGCAGGCTGTAATAGGAGTCTATGATGGCGGGCTGTAATAGGAGTCTATGATGGCGGGCTGTAATAGGAGTCTATGATGGCGGGCACTGGTCTCTCTGTGTGACTGTGTGTACAGATGGCAGGCTGTAATAGGAGTCTATGATGGCGGGCTGTAATAGGAGTCTATGATGGCGGGCTGTAATAGGAGTCTATGATGGCGGGCTGTAATAGGAGTCTATGATGGCAGGCTGTAATAGGAGTCTCTGATGGCGGGCTGTAATAGGAGTCTATGATGGCGGGCTGTAATAGGAGTCTATGATGGCGGGCTGTAATAGGAGTCTATGATGGCGGGCTGTAATAGGAGTCTATGATGGCAGGCTGTAATAGGAGTCTATGATGGCGGGCTGTAATAGGAGTCTATGATGGCAGGCTGTAATAGGAGTCTATGATGGCGGGCTGTAATAGGAGTCTATGATGGCGGGCTGTAATAGGAGTCTATGATGGCGGGCTGTAATAGGAGTCTATGATGGCGGGGTGTAATAGGAGTCTATGATGGCGGGCTGTAATAGGAGTCTATGATGGCGGGCTGTAATAGGAGTCTATGATGGCGGGCTGTATTAGGAGTCTATGATGGCGGGCTGTAATAGGAGTCTATGATGGCAGGCTGTAATAGGAGTCTATGATGGCAGGCTGTAATAGGAGTCTATGATGGCGGGCTGTAATAGGAGTCTATGATGGCGGGCTGTAATAGGAGTCTATGATGGCAGGCTGTAATAGGAGTCTATGATGGCAGGCTGTAATAGGAGTCTATGATGGCGGGCTGTAATAGGAGTCTATGATGGCAGGCTGTAATAGGAGCCTATGATGGCGGGCTGTAATAGGAGTCTATGATGGCGGGCTGTAATAGGAGCCTATGATGGCGGGCTGTAATAGGAGTCTATGATGGCGGACTGTAATAGGAGTCTATGATGGCGGGCTGTAATAGGAGTCTATGATGGCGGGCTGTAATAGGAGCCTATGATGGCGGGCTGTAATAGGAGCCTATGATGGCGGGCTGTAATAGGAGTCTATGATGGCAGGCTGTAATAGGAGTCTATGATGGCGGGCTGTAATAGGAGTCTATGATGGCGGGCTGTAATAGGAGTCTATGATGGCGGGCTGTAATAGGAGTCTATGATGGCGGGCTGTAATAGGAGTCTATGATGGCGGGCTGTATTAGGAGTCTATGATGGCGGGCTGTAATAGGAGTCTATGATGGCGGGCTGTAATAGGAGTCTATGATGGCGGGCTGTAATAGGAGTCTATGATGGCGGGCTGTAATAGGAGTCTATTGTTAAGGTTAAATTTATATGTTGACCTCTCTCTATGGAGAGAAGCCAAAAACCCAGGTAAAGGATGGTTTTTAAATTATATCTAGAGTTGGAATCCTGCAGTATTACCAGCTCGTTACTTATACGTCACTGACACAGATAAGACAATGTATCATGATTATAAGCCTGGAGAAAATGGCCCAAGTTTTATTATGGTCATCACATTTTATAGACAGATAAAATATAGGGTGGTAACAAATGCTAATAAGACATAGATGAGGCGGTGCTAGTGATTTAGATATTCAGTCATGCGCAATGGCATCTATATTAGTATTCATTATTATTATTCAAAAAGGTCAAAAAGGTTAAAACAATACATTCTGTGCAAAGATACTTTTTCATGAATCCAAGAGCACAATGTATTTGTTTTCCATAAATTGTTTATAGATAAGAGTCTCTGGGTCCTTGGGGATTGTGTCTACAAATGATAACTTTCCAGGAGTTGTTCTCAGTGACGTGCTTCCAGCATTCCTCTTCTTTATCCAGAACATCTCTCTGTCACCCTCTGATCACGCTCTCATCACGCTCTGATCATCTCCAGTCTCTTAAGAGGGCAATATATATAGGTGTAGTCATATAGGTACGGTGCAGGTAGGTAAAATCGTATCGCTGGCCTTATCATTCCCCCATTTGACATCCGTGGAGCATGGATATGGTTCATCACTGGTGGTTGGGTCGTAGCCGGAGGTTTTAAGGACTCTACCCTCAGTCGCAGGTTGATCAAGGGACCACAGGTGAAAACATCCTCCAAGTACTAGTACAGCATCCAACCTCCAGAAATGTCCAGGCGGCACAGATTCAAGAGAACCGATAAAAGAAAGAAAGCATAGTAACGTTAGTCTCTTATATGAGGGTGAAGCTTCTTCCTGTTTGTCGAGGTTTTATACGAGAGAAAATACACATGAACACTTTTACTGAAAAACAGATTAGTATTATGCATAAGACCACTTGGAAGAGACCCTGAAGGACTCCCATTAGTTTATGGGCATCACCATAGGATAGACAAAAGTAGTACCATACATTTTATTGAGAGTTATAGATGGCGGAACAAACTTACAGCAGATGTGGTAGTAAGATCTGCAATAACCGAAAGAAAATACTAAACAATGGGCGAGTCTGTATAGTATACATCAATATACAGCTTAGTTACAACAAAACAAATAAAAGCTTATTATCAATACCCAAACAATCATATATATATGACAAATACCTCTCCGGATTTTATCAAAATAACCAAACCTTATTGTCTCATCACTCCTGTCCCTAAGATTTGTCCCTAATCTTGACTACAGATGTAGCCCCCTTCTCTAGGTCCCTTTACCGTAGGACTGCTTTAAAGGTAAGACAATCCTCCGTCCCGAACCTAACTAGTCTCCTGTCACTCCTACGTCTGCCTGTGACACTGAGTGATCAGACAATAAGTTCTTCACTGTATATAATAGACGTGACTCTATCACAAGGACTCTACCACTTTGGTATCATGTGGGTATTGGAAAGTCACAAAAACTAACTTTAAAAAGTTTCTGAAAATAAAAAGTTTTGATGTGAGCAAATCTTATCTCATGGCAAAAGCAAAATGAAAAGTTGATTGATACATAAACCAAAAACAGCATAACAGGTAAATGCAATAAAATCTCCACAATGTGACCTACTATGTAACCACTAGATTCACTTATAATAACCAATTAGTGAATTCACAATCTTCAGTAAGGGATTCTCAAAATTCCCACTTCTTTTTAGTCTTTTTACTTCATTTTGTACCTAGAAAACGTCTTTATGATTAGATCACACAGGACTAATGACTGGTCGCATGGTCACATCTCTTCCTGTACATAATTATATAGTATAATACATACACCAATAATATGAAGTAACTGGGCGCTTATTACCGATATAATATTTGGATCCTACTGAATTGTCTCTTGTCTGACTGAGATCATCACATATTACACATAAGATAACCACCATAGAAATAAAAGCAAAGTGTAAACGATACATCACCTAAGGTTTCAAAGACCTTATTATGAGAATAATATATATCATATGATCCTTTTTGTAATAGTAGCATTGGTATGGATCCTTTATCCTTAAACCCATCTTTTGACTGACAGGCCTCTTTACAGACACTTGGATTCTTGGCCTCAGTTATATCGCTTCTTTTAAGGCCACTAGTATCACCTCAGACATTGGCTTTGTTGTCTCCCATAGTTTTGGCTGACCTGTAAAGAAGACACCAATACAGACAAGGACATACCTATATAGGCCACCTGTGGCAGCTGGATGACGTCCACTTACATTCCCTGAAACAGGCAGGAAGATGACAGACTATGCAGACAGGCACTTTACGGTGTTACTTACAGTAGGTTATGACAGGTGTAGATAATACAGCCGTACACAACCCTCTTTGCTATATTTGTTGACCCCTGGGCCGCCCAATGTGAGGATACTACATCACATTACACATGGCTTCCTTCTGCTGGTTTTGTCAGATAACTTACAGTGGGATACAAGGCAGGCGGCAAACACAGTTACTTACTTACTGTCTGCATGCCATCTTTACCCTGTACCTTCTCTCCATCCGCTGGTCTCTCAGCTTGTTGCTGATTGTCTCTGGAAAAGACTTAAAAACAAACAGATCCACATCTCCCCTCCACCTGTACACTATGTACGGTTACCTCAGGAAGAGACCGGAAACATCTCCCCATTCCCTTGTACGCTTTGTACGCTGTTACCTTGGGAAGAGCACAGAAACCACCGCATCACCAGCTTCATCCATCATCCGTCACCCTTTTTGGCATCAGGGTTTGTCTGCGTGAATGTTGCGTCAGCCGCTCTATGGCAGCTTTTCTTCTTCTTTTGTTTTTGGTAAGCCCAGGGACCAAACAAATCTCTAATTTGCCAATTAACCCATAATGGTGGGCTTCATATAGACATCTGCACAGTTACCCTCAACCATCTTACATGTCTCAGTGATTGTCCTCACCTCCAGCTTATGGCAGGAGCGGTTTCTGCAGTGGAACGTCACGCTGCATGGCGGTCACCATATATCCTTGCGTCTTGTGTCATCCATCTTTGAAAAGTCTGGGATAATCTACAATGAAAACTTTTAAACTTTCATTAATATTTGGGCTTTCAATTACATTTTCATCTTTCACAATTTAAAATATCAAACACAATAAGTAATAAAAACATCCTTATTCAAAAATAAAAAATTTGTACGGTGTTTAAAAAAAATTTAAAACATCAAAATTGGCTACTCCATCAAAATGGCAAAATTGGCTACTCCATCAAAATGGCTGCTCCCATTTCCATTCACCTCCATCCCCTCCCCCATTTGAATCTACATCAAGAGGCAACAGAGATGCTGGATTCAATGCACTTAACACAAAATATATATATATTGGGGGGGCATAAGGAGTGCAGACTGGAGCCATGGACATGGGTTTGGTTTTTACTAGGGATAAAAGTACATATATATTCATGAGCTAAGTTTGCTATAATCATCACAAAACTGTTAACCCTAAAAATAAAAACATTAAAAAAATTTAATGAATTCGCTGAAATGAATATTCCTTCAATACGCTGCTCTTATCAGTAAGCAGAACGCTCTGTACCTCACTTCTAACCTTGAGCAGTGAGCAGTAAAATCATAGATACAAGAGTTAAAACTTCTTGGAAGTTTTTTTTTTTTTTTTTTTTCTAACATCCTTGAAGTTACAGAAGATATCAGCGCTGTGCTCCTATACACCAGACTGTAACCTTGGACAGTGGCACACATACTTATAACTTAGTAGAATAAAAAAACAATTTGCGTAGAACTTATTAGGATAGTTGTGTACACATATATACACACATATATATATATATATATATAAACACTTGTTAAATAAAGTTACATAGAAATATATATATTACAGTAGTAAGTTACTACTCCTTAGAAATATATATATTTTACTGTAGTAAACTACTTCTTCTTTGAAATATCATACGTTGGGGACACACACTTAAAGAAAATCTGCTTACAATATATATTGGGATACATATATATACCTACAAAATACTTTTTAAATACAAATGTGTAAGTTACAGTAATAAGTTACTACAGGCTCCTTATACCATTGGGTTCTTAATAAGTGCACAAAATTCTGCGTTTGATCTTTACCAATTATCACTTTTCTCTTGACATTCCTAATAAAACGTACTTTTTCCCTCTGACTCCTCCTACTGACACTTCCGTATAACAATCTTATACACTAATAGGTCTAATAGACCCAGCTCCTTCAAACAGTCTCATTGCTTTTCCCTCCAACAAACCTTTATCTAACTTTCTTCACCATCAGGTAATAATATTCATTAATAAATGTGCAAAACAGTTGTTAGACTCTATCGGAAAGTCCTGTGCCCGCCCCCTCAGTGACACTAAGCAGTATGGGCGGAGGACAGAAATGCCAGGAGTTAAAATGGCCACCGGACTAGATAACCGGATATAGGGGTGTTGGCTTAGGGCATGGTTTTGAGACGTCACAATTATAATACAGACGTGGATGATATGGGGAGTGGTTGGCTTTCCGTCGCCATCTTTGAGGGCTGATTACAGAAAAGTGGCGTAGCTAAATAAGCAAATGTTCCACGGTCGGGACAACAGAAAATGATCAACATTTTTTTTAACACGTAACATACTTCTAAAGGGGAACACCAGCTTAGTAAAACTGGCTGAAATACAGTATAATGTAGGAGCGTACATTACATTACACTAACAGCTCTGATTCTTTTTCCTAATGCTGCTTGCATGTGATCTGCAGCCCTCAGAGCTGGTTGATGGCCTTGTACAAAACATAACAAATAACACACATTATGTACTTTGTATGCTGCTTCACTACGCAGCATTAATTAACCTCTTCAGCTCTCTCAGTACTGTATCTAGCAATGAGCTGGACTGTTCTCCTTGTCTGAGTACGTGGCTTTGTACTCAGACACTTACATGGCACTGTACACTATTTGAGGTTAGGCTGCCCACCTCCACAAAGGCATTGGTCTTACTATCAGGTAAGGGGCACTTTAAATCAAAGTAACTACTTCAACAGCTGACCAAGGGGAAGATTCCTGCAGAACAAAGGGTCTATACGCCACCATTGAAGGTAGGTTGGCTTTTTGCAGGATCTGGGGTTTGTATACAGATATAAACTGGGTACAATGATGTAACATAATGATGTGGCTTGGGTCTGCCACACACACTACAATATTCTGTCTTATCTAGATATTGCTGGTCACCGGCACATGTCCCCCCAGCTGGACCTGTGCTTCCCACCCATTATCCTGAATGTTTTCCTTCTGTCTGACCCTCTGGCTCTCATCTATCTACTCCACACCCTCCTCTCTTAGAACTCTAATCCTTGATTCCCCCTTAGGGATTGTACTTCGATTAACCCCCAAGGTTCCTGGAAATTCCAAGGACCCATTTGCCCTGCATGTTACATGTAGGTCTGGTTACCTACCCACAAGGCAAAAATAAGTGTGCACAGGAGTGTAAGGGGTTTCCCAGGTGTTGGTCAGAGAGCCAGAGGTTGGTGGGGCTAAGGCATGTATCTGCCTTCATATCAAACCTCCTAAAGATCTGTTCTAGATCTTGCACTGCATCTTCTCATGCCCATCGCTAACTATATCTTTCTTAGCTTCACATCAGCTTCACATAAACTTCTTGTGGAGACTGGGGATCCCTTCTTTTAGTGAATAACTGTCTCATCCTTGCTCAGCTAATCCCTAGGTAGCGTATTGGGGAACGAAACCTAAACCTTAGGTTTTAACAAGCACAGCTACTATAGGCCCAGCCGTCACAGTGACACACTATGGCGACGCACTACAGCAACCTACTGTCCCTCGTTGCTAATTCCTCCTAGGGGGCAAGGGGGTATTTCACAGATCTTCTGACCTGCTCTCTACCACAGTACAAGCACAAATAATGGGATCAATACAAGTATTGTTCCCGCTGCTCGAGACAGATATCACTTATCAGGAACCCGTTCACTCCAAAAGTTATATGCCTACTGTCTGTGACCTCGCAGCTGTTCCCGATGCCATGCTGTATTACAAGGGTTAAGAATTAATCACAGCCTCCCCGTAAGGACGCAGAAGTGAATAAGTTCGGCAATCCCTTTTCTTAATTCAGCATAAATACAGCAACAGCTTATCTCAATCACACAACAGTTTGCGACGGCAATGCAGCACTTTAACCTTGTCCTATCCTGGGTTACAGAGTTCTTTGTCTAACAAATAGACTCAGCTTTACAAACATATATAGAGAACGCAGGTGTGACGGGAATCTGATTAGATCCGTTCCCCTGAGGCGCAGATAGTATGTAAGAAAGGAAAGTCTTTCTTACCTGGCCAGTTATATCTGCGCGTCCGATGACGGATAAATCACCGCATCCTGTCAATCTGCGTTCTGGTTGCAAGAGGCTGAGTCCCTGCCAAGGGCGCCAAATGTTAAGGTTAAATTTATATGTTGACCTCTCTCTATGGAGAGAAGCCAAAAACCCAGGTAAAGGATGGTTTTTAAATTATATCTAGAGTTGGAATCCTGCAGTATTACCAGCTCGTTACTTATACGTCACTGACACAGATAAGACAATGTATCATGATTATAAGCCTGGAGAAAATGGCCCAAGTTTTATTATGGTCATCACATTTTATAGACAGATAAAATATAGGGTGGTAACAAATGCTAATAAGACATAGATGAGGCGGTGCTAGTGATTTAGATATTCAGTCATGCGCAATGGCATCTATATTAGTATTCATTATTATTATTCAAAAAGGTCAAAAAGGTTAAAACAATACATTCTGTGCAAAGATACTTTTTCATGAATCCAAGAGCACAATGTATTTGTTTTCCATAAATTGTTTATAGATAAGAGTCTCTGGGTCCTTGGCAGGGGCGGATTAACTTTACCATAGGCCCCGGGCTGTTCACCAAGCCTGGGCCCCCCCACCCCCCCCCCACCCCACTGTAACTATGGAAGCACTAGCCTGGCGTTCATAGTACAGGATAGATAATGTCATGATGTCCTGATTTGTGCAAAATTGCCATTAAAAAACAGTGATTTTTTGCAAATCATGGCAGAAGTGTAGCCAGGAGACAGTACACCATTGAAAGTATAAGTCTTTTTGGGTGGTCATGGGCCCCCCAGGAGCTCAGGGCCCCGGGCTGCCGCCCAAAACGCCCCTATTATAATCCACTACTGGTCCTTGGGGATTGTGCCTACAAATGATAACTTTCCAGGAGTTGTTCTCAGTGACGTGCTTCCAGCATTCCTCTTCTTTATCCAGAACATCTCTCTGTCACCCTCTGATCACGCTCTCATCACGCTCTGATCATCTCCAGTCTCTTAAGAGGGCAATATATATAGGTGTAGTCATATAGGTACAGTGCAGGTAGGTAAAATCGTATCGCTGGCCTTATCACTATGATGGCAGGCTGTAATAGGAGTCTATGATGGCGGGCTGTAATAGGAGTCTATGATGGCGGGCTGTAATAGGAGTCTATGATGGCGGGCTGTAATAGGAGTCTATGATGGCGGGCTGTAATAGGAGTCTATGATGGCGGGCTGTAATAGGAGTCTATGATGGCGGGCTGTAATAGGAGTCTATGATGGCGGGCTGTAATAGGAGTCTATGATGGCAGGCACTGGTCTCTCTGTGTGATGTGACAGGTTATATTCCTCTTACTAGGTCATCACTCATCTTCTTATGTTACAATCTCCATGTAATTCTTCCGGATTAGATGTACACCATTCTAAATGTACCGAATTAATGTTTGTAATGGAGTCCCCCTTTAATGGCCGGTATTCTCATCCATTGGCCTCAGGTTACCTCACTGTTATGTGTATACAGGGGTGGAGGGTAATGGCGGCTACATGATGGATACTGTATAGGAAACATAAGGACACATTGCTGTCTCTCCACACACTGACAGGGCACAGGCCTCATACACCACATACACAGTGTGTCAATAAGACAGTCCATAGCAACCAATCACAGCGCAGCTTACAGCTGAGGTAAAATGGAAGCTGCGCTGTGATTGGTTGCTATGGGTCAGTTTCTCTTTATATGGGCATGTAGGCCTCTGTTAGCCCCGCCCTCCGCTCGGCCGCTCGTTACGCTGTTGTCAGTCGGGACATGGCGGCCATATCCGGTGACGGCGCCGCTGTGGTCCGACCCCCTCGGATCCTGAAGTGTTCCCGCTGCCGTAATCACGGGTTACAGGTGCCGGTGCGGGGTCACGCCGGGCGCTGCGGGTGGAAAACGTGCAACTGCCCCAAGTGTTCCCTCATCACCGAGAGACGTAAGATCCGGGCGGCGTGCAAGCTTCTCAAGGCCGAAACCGAGGAGCCGCCCGCCAGCAAGAAGGGACGAGGGAAGGCCTGGCCTACCGAGAGGAGCGGGAACACGGCGCGGAGCCCGGCCCAGGCCGAGTCTGCCGGTAGACATTGTAGACTAGTGACGTCATGTTTATTGTAGGGGGCAGTGACGTCATGATGTAACTACCAATAAATCCTACAGCCAGTGATTTCTCCTCCCCAGGACAGGGTTTGGTGGTCACCTGTGACCTGAAGGAGTCTGTTGCCTAGCAACCACTGCTGACCACCTTATTCTGATAGTGATCAGGTAATAGTGATCAGGTATCAGCATCAGCAGCACTGCCATCCAGGTAATAGTGATCAGGTAATAGTGATCAGGTATCCAGGTAATAGTGATCAGGTATCAGCATCAGCAGCACTGCCATCCAGGTAATAGTGATCAGGTAATAGTGATCAGGTATCAGCAGCAGCAGCAGCACTGCCATCCAGGTAATAGTGATCAGGTAATAGTGATCGGGTATCCAGGTAATAGTGATCGGGTATCCAGGTAATAGTGATCGGGTAATAGTGATCGGGTATCCAGGTAATAGTGATCGGGTAATAGTGATCGGGTATCCAGGTAATAGTGATCGGGTAATAGTGATCGGGTATCCAGGTAATAGTGATCGGGTATCCAGGTAATAGTGATCGGGTATCCAGGTAATAGTGATCGGGTATCCAGGTAATAGTGATTGGGTATCCAGGTAATAGTGATCGGGTATCCAGGTAATAGTGAGCTACTGACCCGCCTTCTCCAGACGTCCTATAGACAAGTCACCTGCAGGGAAGTTCTCTAGAATTCTGCTCCTGCAGGCGCCATAATCCTTTCCAAACCAAGATAGTTAACCCCCTCCCATCTACTGACATCAGATGTTATAGGTGAGTGGGGGGACGTTCATGAGAAGATTTCCTTAGGATTAGAGGGTATCTGAATCCCAATAAGGGAAGGAGGTAGAAGGGGGATATGTCCCTTAGGCTGGGTTCACACTGCGTTTTTGCAATCCGTTTTTTTCATCCCTTTTTTTGAAAAAAATGGATTGCAAAAAAGGATGCATTTGTGTGCATCCGTTTTCCCATTGACTTCCATTATAAAAAAAACTGATCAAAACGGATCAGTTTTTTTTTTACGGACGCAAAAACTTTGCTGACACTATTTTTTTTGTCCGTTAAAAAAAAACGGATCCGTTAAATGTATGCTAAAAACGCAGTGTGGACCCAGCCTTAGTGAGCGCACCAAGTTTGTAGGGAGCGACACATACGAGGCTACAGCCAGGGACGCGTCAGGATCCATCACAAACCGTTACAGATCATCGGTGATGACGTCCGCCAGTGATATAAGGGGATGTGATGTAGAGGCAGCAGAAGGTGATGACGTCAGTCAGTGATATAAGGGGATGTGATGTAGAGGCAGCAGAAGGTGATGACGTCCGCCAGTGATATAAGGGGATGTGATGTAGAGGCAGCAGAAGGTGATGACGTCCGCCAGTGATATAAGGGGATGTGATGTAGAGGCAGCAGAAGGTGATGACGTCCGCCAGTGATATAAGGGGATGTGATGTAGAGGCAGCAGAAGGTGATGACGTCCGCCAGTGATATAAGGGGATGTGATGTAGAGGCAGCAGACAGTGATACATGAAGAGAACATAAGACGGGAGATGAGGGCAGCCCTGATGCGTCCTGCTCCCAACTGAGAAGCACCAGGAGAGAGGGCCGGTAATCTGTACTCGAGCCCAGAGGTCATAATTCCTCAGGTTTGAAGGGCAGGATAACAGATCCTCACTGATCAGAACTTCTGACATGTCACTTTACTACCCTTTAAATATGCTTTAAATAAGGCTAGGCTCACACATTGTACTAACAGCAGCCGTTGTTTGGCATTCAAAAACAATGGCCATTGTTACACTGAAATTTGCATAGATTTCAATGCACAGCAGCCAGAATTAATTAACGGCCGCTGTTTGCATTTACTTCAATGCAACCCATTTGTTTAATTGCAAACAACGGCCATACTTGTCATAAAAAATATGTTATTTGACCATGGCCTAAAGGTGATTCCCAGACTTAGACTATACACACGATAGAACTGAAGAGCTTTCCTGCTGCACTAATAATCCAGTTTCACAGGGGTGTAAAGGTGACCATACATTCTCAATTATTGTCACATGGCCGACAGTTGTCTCCTCCGTCCTCCCCATACACTTGAACACTCGGCACAGGCAAATGTTCCTGTGTTCTCTATGAGGAGTTGGCTTATCTCTCCAAGAACAGAGGGGTCTGGCAGTCATTTTCCATCATATCCAAAGTCTATAGTAGAATTGTGTAATAGCCCCATAGATGCGAATGCCCTGCCGGTAAGTGGAGGACACCACCGCACGCTCCCCCTGGATGTATGTCAGTAGTGAATATACGACTATAGTACAGTCTATGTAGTTCTTGTGTAATTTTTCATTGGCTGCTCATTGGTTTTAATTCCGACCAGTAGATAAATGATTAAACTTTCTGTTTTTTGTTTGTTTTTCTCAGGACCGTCCTTATCCCCCTTAGAACACGTGCCAACCTTGGATTACGAAAGAGAGACCCTAAAGATGCATTTCAGCCGCCCGCCCATGTATCACTACCCAGAGTTCCCAGCTGTCCCAGGATTTCCAAGTGGAGTAATGCCCCCTCCTACATATCCGTCCACCACTCCACATCCTGTTTTTCCATTTAGAGGCGTATACCCATACTACCCAGTGAGTACAGGACAGGACAACGCGTAGTGGAATATATTTCAGTAAAGCAGTTATAGTAATCTTATAGCCATGGAAAATAATCTCAAAATACGGCTGTATTTTTAATATAAAAATACGCTCATTATTTACCACCTGCTTTTGCCATTCATGCACAGTTTTATTTCTTCTGTTCACACGTTGTTTTATTTTTACTCAAAATGATGGTTGTATTTAGCTTTTTTTACTGTGGCCATGTTCACACTGAGGAATAGGCAAGGAATTTCAGGCAGAATCCGTGCTTAGTTTTAGGTGTATTCCACCCGTAAAATATGAACAGAACAATTTCCCATTGTGGTCAATGGGATTTCCACTCATGTTGTTCACACGGCGGAGTTTACACACGGAATGTTCCATCACGGATCCACTTTCCGCTCAGAGAATTGACATGTTGGGGTTTTTTTTGGCAGATTCCGCTAGAGAAATCCCATAGGGCTTTAAATCTCCACTTTCAGCTCAAATTCTGCCAGAGCTGAAGAAGAGGAAATCAAGCAGAAAACGTTCCTCCTCGCCTATTCCTCTGTGTGAACAGACCCTAATAGGACCCTAAGTCACATGTCCAGCCCCCCTCAGGCATGTCACCAACATCTGTTACAGTTCCTAGACACATTATAGCGGGAGTCTCTGTGGATAGAGCGTCACCTATACAGTGGATGAGGCAATGCTTTACACTAGAATACCTATTGAATGTAAAATGGAGTAGATACTGACCTATCAGCTATCCAACCATATTTATTTATATTGATTGTTCGTTCAGTCTGTTTGATCGGGGTCCGGCCAAAGGTCTGTTTTTAGATTAGCAGGGGGGGGGGGGGGGGATAATATAATAAAATATTTTTTTATTTTATTTTTTTGCAGTTTCAGGATGGGGGCAGAGGTTTCTACCCAAGCTATTACCAGCCAACACCTCAAAGCTTGCCACAAGGTTATCTGCCCGGCCTACACTACATTCCCCTCACCGTGCCTATGAATATCCGCTTTATGCCAGAACCCAGGAAAAGCTTAACTGGTGAGGGAAGAACATATGTATTGTGTGTTTCTGTTGTTTGTAAGAAGGAATATTATAGGGCCACATTGCAGGTTTTTATAGATAGAGCCCTAGAGACAGACGCTGCCGGGAAGGTGGCACAGATTGATGGAAAGTCCACAGCATGTCTGTGAGTCTATGGACTGCCAGCTCCAAGTGCCGGGAACAGGAATCATCTGCCATCTCTCATTGCCGCTTACCTCTCTTATTGGCGGTGTCAGCACCCAGATCAGAACTTCTGACATGTCACTTTACTACCCTTTAAATATGCTAGGGCTAGGCTCACACATTGTACTAACAGTGGCCATTGTTTGGCATTTACATAAACTGAAATTTACATAGATTTCAATGCACGACAGCCAGAATTAATTGACATGTTAGTTATTTCCATGACCGTTGTTCAATACAGTCTGTGAACATGAGTATGTTATTTGAACATGGCCTAAAAGTGATTCCCAATCCTGGAAAAATCAATCAGGTAAAACTATTGCTGAATTTTACAGAGTTCCTTCATTTTGTGAGATGTTACTTCCAAAAAGCAACGATTGGCCGATTTGCGAATAAAATATTAGCATATTGGCACTTCACACGGAGTACGCCCCGGGGGGGGGGGGGGGGGGCACGGACTCAGAGTCCGCGCGATTTATCACTTTTTCAAATCAAAGATAACCGAAAACCTACTCCACCTTTCAGGTGGCGTAGGTTTTCAGCTGTGGGCACTGACGCGCACGGGATTTGTGTAGAGGCGGTCCGCCTCTACATAAATCTCCGTAGCACCGGAGATGCGGGGACATTTATAAGTCCGGTGTAAAAAACGCTGGACTTAATAAATGTCCCCCACTGCCTCTATAACAATCTGCTAAATATAACGGTATACATAGATTCTGACAGAGCGACTTCACACACTGCAGATCTGTTGCAGAAATTTCAGCAGCTCCTATTCATCTGAATGGACATGAAATCGATGTGCTTGCTGTTAAAACAATCCCAGTCAGATAAATGGGACTGGTTTTAAGTCACAGAGATTTTCTGCAACTAAGCCGTGCTGTGTGATCTCAGTTCTAGGTTAATGTTCTTGGTGTTTGTGTTCTAGGTCTGGTTGTACCAGAAAACCAATACCTCAAGATTGCATCAGAAAGCAGCGAGACAACAGCCAGGGACAAAAGCACCTAAGCTCTCATCCTTCTGTATTGTTATACCGATAGGCACAAAATTGTTTCTATAAATACTTAAAGTGATTGTTTGGGGATTACGTTTTTTTAACATATGGCAGGGGGTGGAGATACTTGCTACCCCAATCTTCCCCAGCTGCTCATCCCTGCCAGTAGCTGCCCTCCTCAGCCAGTGGCCGCAGTTTTTTATTCTTCTATAAATTTCTTTAAGTTTATTGGTTAATATCTCCTGACAGAGTTAAAGATGAAGTCCGGCGAAAATAGTTATTAAAGTATTGTATTGCCCTCCAAAAGTTATACAAATCACCATTATACCCTTATTATGGGGAATGTTTATAAAGTGCTTTTTTCCCAGCACTTACTACTGCATCAAGGCTTCACTTCCTGGATAACATAGTGATGTCACTTCCTGAATAAACATGATGATGTCACTTCCTGAATAACATGGTGATGTCACTTCCTGAATAAGATGGTGATGTCACTTCCTGGATAACATAGTGATGTCACTTTCTGGATAAAATGGTGATGTCACTTCCTGAATAACATGGGGATGTCACTTCCTGGATAACATGGTGATGTCACTTTCTGGATAAAATGGTGATGTCACTTCCTGAATAACATGGGGATGTCACTTCCTGGATAACATGGTGATGTCACTTCCTGAATAACATGGTGATGTCACTTCCTGAATAAGATGGTGATGTCACTTCCTGGATAACATAGTGATGTCACTTTCTGGATAAAATGGTGATGTCACTTCCTGAATAACATGGGGATGTCACTTCCTGGATAACATGGTGATGTCACTTCCTGGATAACATGGTGATGTCACTTCCTGGATAAAATGGTGATGTCACTTCCTGAATAACATGGTGATGTCACTTCCTGGATAACATGGTGATGTCACGACCCGACTCCCAGAGCTGTACGGGCTGTGGCTGCTGGAGAGGATGATGGCAGGGGGACACTGAGGGACACAGGGCACTGGAGGGACACTGAGCATCCCCCTGCCATCACCCTCTCCAGCAGCCACAGCCCGCACAGCTCTGGGAGTCGGGTCGTGACATCACCATGTTATCCAGGATGTGACATCACCATGTTATCCAGGAAGTGTCATCACCATGTTATCCAGGAAGTGACATCACCATGTTATTCAGGAAGTGATATCACCATGTTATCCAGGAAGTGACATCACCACGTTATCTAGGAAGTGACATCACCATGTTTTAACCAGGAAGTGACATCACCATGTTACCCAGGAAGTGACATCACCAGGTTATCAAGGAAGTGAAGCCTTGATACAGTAGTAAGTGCAGAAAAAAAGCACTTTATAAGCATTTCCCGTAATATGTGTATATTGGGGATTTGTATAGCTTTTGGGGGACAATACAATACTATACAAATTTTCACTGGACTTCTCCTTTAATGGCGTTGTACAATTTTATTTTGAAAAAAAAAAAAAAGGATAAGATTTTAAGGTAGAGTTTATATACTGTATGCCTGGGTCTATAGGCTTCTCTGTATGGCCGAGCACTTATGAATTAGCACAGCTCACCCAACACGGCTGATCCAGAAGAATTCTACTCAGGATCTGAATTTTTACCTGACATATATTATAAAGTTTTTATGCACTTTTAAGAACTAAAAATATGATTGACGAATATATGGCTGTTCTGTGACCCAGCTGTGTCACAGAAGATCATCCCAGCCGATACTGCAGTACCCATGTGCGCCCGCAATTTCAACTTACGCTGTGTGAACATGGCCTTATGCTGCATTATTACATATATTGTATTAACCATTGAAACGGCTTCTCAATAGATATGATGAGGTCTCAGAAACACTAATGTGTGAGTCATAGGACCAACCAGACTGTTCATCCATACAGGTTTTATGGAAATTATACCTGTTGGATAAGATTAATGTCATCTATACCGTGTTCATCTAATGCTAGTAGTCATTTTGTCAAGTTAGTAAAGTTAGTCAGAAGTTTATAAAGTTTATCAAACACATTGTGCAAGTGCCTTTTCCTTTATCCTGAACTCACGTGCAGTCAGTCTCACAGATCAATGCAGATTGCCCGTATATACAGAATCATCTGCAGAACTAAGCATGGCGGCTCGGGGGGACGTTCAGGAGACATAACCATTGTTAGGAGATGACTACGAGAACATTCTCTAATAAAATACCTCGCAGATAATGGATACACAGAGCAACTTCCAATATATCAGGAAAATGTGATCTTGTAGGGAGGTAGTCTGTTCAGAGAAGATACTATGTGTAATATATGGCGGAGTCTGTAAAGGAAATCTGCTCTCTGTAATAGGAAGGTCCTGCCGGCCGGGGGTGGGGGATTTGGTCTTTTGGAGTGATTTTATATTGCCGCTGGAGCTTTTAGTTATAACTCATTTAGATGTCATACTGGCCTCCTGTTTATCTGCTGTTTCACCATAAGGGGGCAGCAAAACACAATGTGTCATACTCTGGTTTACGTTCTCTGTGGATTGTCAGGGGTATTCAACAACTTTTAGCAAAGATCCGAGCTGAACACCAGTAGGAAATGTGTTTTGTTACTTTTCACAAAGGGTGTTGAACTATTTACATACAGAATTGATGCTTATTAGCAGGAAAACTGGCGTTTTCTCTCTCTCACCAGCCTTTTAAAATTAGGTACACAGGGGGTGACTGCATTAGTAGTATATAGGGGGGCTCCCCCAGTAGTATATAGCCCCCCTGTGTGCTCTCCCCCAGTAGTATATAGCCACCCCTGTGTGCTCTCCCCCCGTAGTATATAGCCCCCCCTGTGTGCTCTCCCCCTGTAGTATATAGCCCCTGTGTGCTCTCCCCCAGTAGTCTATAGCCCCCTATGCACTCTCCCCCAGTATATAGCCCCCTGTGCTCTCCCCCTTCCATATAGCCCCCCTGTGCGCTCTCCCCCAGTAGTATGTAGCCCCTCTGTGCGCTCTTCCCCAGTAGTATATAGCCCCTCTGTGCGCTCTCCCCCAGTAGTATATAGCCTCCTGTGCGCTCTCCCCCAGTAGTTTATAGCCCCCTGTGCGCTCTCCCCCAGTAGTATATAGCCCCCTGTCCGCTCTCCCCCAGTAGTATATAGCCCCCTGTGCGCTCTTCCCCAGTAGTATGTAGCCCCTCTGTGCGCTCTCCCACAGTAGTATATAGGCCCCTGTGCGCTCTCCCCCAGTAGTATATAGCCCCCCGTGCACTCTGCCCCTGTAGTATATAGCCCTGTGTGCTCTCCCCCTCCCATATAGCTCCCCTGTGCGCTCTCCCCCTGTAGTATATAGCCCCCCTGTGCGCTCTCCCCAGTAGTATATAGCCCCCCGTGCGCTCTGCCCCTGTAGTATATAGCCCTGTGTGCTCTCCCCCTCCTATATAGCTCTCCTGTGCGCTCTCCTCAGTAGTATATAGCCCCCTGTGCGCTCTCCCCCAGTAGTATATAGCTCCCCTGTGCGCCTTCCCCCTGTAGTATATAGCCCCCCCTGTGCGCTTTCCCCCAGTAGTATATAGCCCCCTCTGCTCTTTTCCCCAGTAGTATATAGCCCCTTTGTGCGCTCTCCCCCTGTAGTATATAGCCCCCCTGTGCGCTTTCCCCCAGTAGTATATAGCCCCCTGTGCTCTTTCCCCCAGTAGTATATAGCCCCTTTTTGCGCTTTCCCCCTGTCCCCCTGTGTGCTTTCCCCCAGTAGTATATAGCCCCTCTGTGTGCTTTCCCCTAGTATATAGCCCCTCTGTGTGCTCTCCCCCTGTAGTATAGAGCCCCCCTGTGTGCTCCCCCCCAGTATATAGCCCCCCTGTGTGCTCCCCCCCAGTATATAGCCCCCCTGTGTGCTCCCCCCCAGTATATAGCCCCCCTGTGTGCTCTCCCCCGGTATATAGCCCCCTGTGTGCTCTCCCCCAGTATATAGCCCCCTGTGTGCTCTCCCCCAGTATATAGCCCCCTGTGTGCTCTCCCCCAGTATATAGCCCCCTGTGTGCTCTCCCCCAGTATATAGCCCTCTGTGCGCTCTCCCCCAGTATATAGCCCTCTGTGTGCTCTCCCCCAGTATATAGCCCCCTGTGTGCTCTCCCCCAGTATATAGCCCTCTGTGCGCTCTCCCCCAGTATATAGCCCTCTGTGTGCTCTCCCCCAGTATATAGCCCCCTGTGTGCTCTCCCCCAGTATATAGCCCTCTGTGTGCTCTCCCCCAGTATATAGCCCCCTGTGTGCTCTCCCCCAGTATATAGCCCTCTGTGCGCTCTCCCCCTCCCATGTAGCATAAAAATAACAAACACTTTATACTCACCTAAGTCCTGGGCATCCTCTTCTCTTCCTCCTGTGGCCAATGGCTTCCTCTCTGTCAGTGCTGCTGCTGCTCGGTATCTATGAGCGCTCGTTACAAGCGCTCATAGATAGTTACTGTGCAGGGAGCAGCGCCGGAGCCTGGGTCTGGACAGCTGGCCGCCAGTTGAGGACCCCTGGTCTATGTGCTACTGAGCCCCCATGGGTGCATGGCCGGCATTATCACAAAGTCACTAAATGCACCTGGGCTTATGAAGCTCATGTTTCTGCACACTATTGTGGTCATAAGGTTACGTTCACATCTAAGGTTCATGATATAAACTGGCAGAATGTTATACTGATTTACTCCAAGGCAAATAGTCCAGGTCTATTGAGTTCAATGGACCAAATGTCAGCTTGCAGTGACTAAGCCCAGTCCATTTCTAAGCATAGATTGTTATATGCCGTTCTCTGTAATTCCGTCAGAATAACAGTATAACTTCAGTCACATGACTTCACGGGTACAATGCCATAATAAAGTCTATACTAATACACTGAGAAAATCCTAGAAAAAAACCCAAAACACAGTAAAAACTGCTGCCAAACAGAGATGCCATGTACAGTGTGTCTAATGGAAGCCTGAAATAGCCTTGTGGGGTGGAATAAAGCGCCAGGCCTATTAATAACAATAGCAGCCATCTTTGGCCCGGTTCCTTCAGCAGATGGCTTTATTGCTTTCTTTAGGCCGGGATTAATACATTCAGCCTGGTGGTTTTGGATGAGGCTCAGATTTATTATTACTGCCTTAAATTTAGACCGTGTAAAATGTGTAAGATTGCGCTGATGTATCTAGGTTTATTCCAAGTCCATGGACGTGCCGCCATCTCCAGGCTGCCTGCCGCTCCCTTCGCCCGCCGTCTCACCTATAATGGTCTGTGCCGCCATCTCCAGGCTGCCTGCCGCTCCCTTCGCCCGCCGTCTCACCTATAATGATCTGTGCCATCATCTCCAGGCGGCCTGCTGCTCCCCTCACCCACCGTCTCACCTATAATGGTCTGTGCCATCATCTCCAGGCTGCCTGCCGCTCCCTTCGCCCGCCGTCTCACCTATAATGATCTGTGCCATCATCTCCAGGCGGCCTGCTGCTCCCCTCACCCACCGTCTCACCTATAATGGTCTGTGCCATCATCTCCAGGCTGCCTGCCGCTCCCCTCGCCCACCGTCTCACCTATAATGGTCTGTGCCATCATCTCCAGGCCGCCTGCCGCTCCCCTCGCCCACCGTCTCACCTATAATGGTCTGTGCCATCATCTCCAGGCTGCCTGCCGCTCCCCTCGCCCACCGTCTCACCTATAATGGTCTGTGCCATCATCTTCAGGCGGCCTGCTGCTCCCCTCGCCCGCCGCCTCACCTATAGTGGTCTGTGCCATCATCTCCAGGCTGCCTGCTGCTCCCCTCGCCCGCCGTCTCACCTATAGTGGTCTGTAGCGTCATCTCCAGGCTGCCTGCCGCTCCCCTCGCCCACCACCTCACTTATAATGGTCTGTGCCATCATCTCCAGGCTGCCTGCCGCTCCCCTCGCCCGCCGTCTCACCTATAGTGGTCTGTAGCGTCATCTCTAGGCTGCCTGCCGCTCCCCTTGCCCGCCGTCTCACATATAATGGTCTGTGCCGTCAGGTTGGTACAGAATACTGGACTGCAGCAATAAAGCTGAAGGGTCATGTAAGGAAGCGGCACAAGATGCAGCGGATTTACATCCCCGGATGCATCTGAATGATACATTTGGTTCCTCTTCTGCTTTCTGGTCTACTTTAAGGCGCCCTCGACACGTCCGAGGCCATTATTATGGTCACGAAACACTGATCAGGAGGCTTCAGGAAACTATCAGTGCTTCTCGGCAAAAAGACAGAGGAGGGGGAAAAAAATCATACTCACCTGCTGCTTCTCCTTTGGTGCTGTGTGTATGCGCTCTTGATTAGGAGTATGTGCAGTTAAAGGGCAGTGTCAACACCATGCATTGCTGGTCCGTGCTGTCATGCAATGGATCCCAGATTCCGGATGCCCCCCCCGTGTCATGAAGGGTATCCGTGCCCAATAAAACCCTATTTTATCTGGATTTCCTGATAATACGGATAAATTCAGCACACGTGTAAAGGGGCTGTAACCTTTCTAAGTTTAAGAAGAAGACAATAAGTTTCCCCCTCTTTTTTCCGTCACATGCCGCCTAAAGCCAATACTGCACATGAAAATAATGACACTCACCATTATTAAAGAGGACTTTTAGCCTGTCCCATTTCTAGATACTCCAGGTTCCAGAACAGAGAAGAAATCTGGTTCTATCTATCTATCTATCTATCTATCTATCTATCTATCTATCTATCTATCTATCTATCATCTATCTATCTATCTATCTATCTATCTATCTACTATCTCCTATCTATCTATCTCCTATCTATCTATCTATCTATCTCCTATCTATCTATCTATCTATCTATCTATCTCCTATCTATCTATCTATCTATCTCCTATCTATCTATCTATCTCCTATCTATCTATCTCCTATCTATCTATCTATCTATCTATCTATCTATCTCCTATCTATCTCCTATCTATCTATCTATCTATCTACCTATCTATCTATCTCCTATCTATCTATCTCCTATCTATCTATCTATCTATCTATCTCCTATCTATCTATCTATCTATCTATCTATCTCCTATCTATCTATCTATCTATGTATCTATCTCCTATCTATCTATCTATCTATCTCCTATCTATCTATCTATCTATCTATCTATCTATCTATCTATCTATCTATCTATCTATCTATCTATCTATCTATATATCAGTGGCACACATTGCAGCAGATAGTGGAGGATTTTACTTATGTCCTATTGTTTAGGGCAGTTAAAGTGACTCTGTACCCACAATCTGACCCCCCAAACCACTTGTACCTCCGGATAGCTGCTTTTAATCCAAGATCTGTCCTGGGGTCCGTTTGGCAGGTGATGCAGTTATTGTCCTAAAAAAACAACTTTTAAACTGGCAGCCCCGTGCCCTACGGCCGTGACCTAGATTGTGTATGCATTAGGCTGGCACCACCTCTCTGTCCCTCCTCCCCACCGTCTTCATCATTAGGAATGCTCCAGGCAGATTGTCTCCTATTCATCAGCTGTGTGAGCACGGCACATGGGCTGGATTGTTAAGGCACCTGTGCAATGTTCAGACAGGAGAAAATGTTCCAGTGGCATTCCTAATGACGAGGAGGGTGGGGAGGAGGGACGGAGGGGTGGTGCAAGGTTAGGGCACAGATATTCCAAGCCCCAGGGCTGCAAGTTTAAAAGTTGTTTTTAAGGACAATAACTGCATCACCTGCTGAACGGACCCCAGGACAAATCTTGGATTAAAAGCAGATATCCGAGGGTACAAGGGGGGAGGGGGAGGGGTCAGATTATGGGTACAGAGTCACTTTAACTTCTCCTTTGTTTGTGGGAGGGAGCACAAAAACTCTATTGTCCTTGTCTCTAATACCATATTGGCTGTTACATGTTTTTGTTGCGTTTTTTACATTCACCCAAGTTGAAAATATCTCTGGAATCTGTGGCTATTATGGCAGTGAGAATCCTCCATCTACATTATAAGGCAAGGTTCCCATTCTTCTTTTTTGTCACGTTTGACACCAAAATGACGGCCGCAAAATGGCCAGAAAAAGACGTTGAGGGAACGTAGCGCCTGAATCTGCAGCGCTTGGGTCCTACGTGCAGTGAGATCTTTTTTATTCCCGTTCCTGTTTGTCGGTTTTGCAGGACTGACATTTCCCGATCTCGCTGCAGTGAAAGTCGATCGCTTTAGTAGTCTGACAAATTCCATGAATTACACAACGCTCCGAATATAAAAACTGAACTTGGAAAAATAGTGTAATGTAATCCATCTGGCCGGCCCTCCTTGTTTCATTTCCCTCCGTAAAGTTTAATTATTAGCTGACTGACTTGTATTACTGCGCTAACAATAAGATTTAGTGTTCTGCCCGCAGCCCATTGGCCTGACAGCGCTTTATGGACTTGCTAATTAATCATAATGTGGCTGCGCAGCCGCTCACGGGAACCGCAGGACGAACGCATCAGCTCAGATAGTAACACACCTTGGTCTTGGTCGGATCGGTAACACCTGAGGATGGGGAAACCGCCTGATTATCGGCTGATCATCTGTTTAGAATCGGCTTAAAAATGTATCGTTATCGGCCGCACATCGTCCTGTGTAAAGGTGTTATGTGCGGCCAACCATAACTGACAGCACAGATCTAAGTTATCAGTCATGTTGTAGGGTGCATGAACGTAGGGTTCTTTTAGACCCAAAGGGGGCCACAACCGAGCGCGACGATCAGCAAGATGCAGTGCCTCATACACAGCACGATAAATCCAGCACCCGGGCTGCACAAACGATCACTGACAGCACAGAAATGTATTTATTGGGTTGTGGGACACTGCATATTTGCCATGTTTCCCCAAAAATAAGACATATGGGGGGATTTACAGGATAGCGAAAAATAAGGCCCTTTGCTACCCTCTCCCTCTCTTCACCAGCCCCTCCGCAGGCATACTGCAGGTTTATGGCCCCCATGTCCAAAAACACCTCCCACTGAATGGCACGCTGCACGCCCAAGGTCACAGCACGTTGAACGTCCCGCCGCATGCCCAAGATCACATCCTGCCGCACATCCTGCTGAACAGCCCGTCGCACACCTGAGGTCACGTCCCGCTGCACGCCCGAAGTCACGGCCTGCTTAACGTCCCGCGGCACGCCCGAGGTCACGACCCAGTGAACGTCCCGCCGCACACCCGAGGTCACGGCAACCATCTACTGAGGAATTTGGTGAGTATTCTTCTTCCTTTTAAAGTAAGACATCCCCTGAAAATAAGCCGCAGAGAGTCTTTGGGAGAAAAAATTAATATAAGACGCTGTCTTATTTCGGTTCGGCCACATGGCTGAACCTGGACATTTTTCTGATGATCACTACTGGAGAAGCCAGATGCCAGATCACAAGCAGCGTGGCTGGTGAGTATAGACTGCTGTTAGTCATCTGGAAACTGACAACCCAATATGTACACGTCTGTGCTGTCAGATACCGTGCGGCCCGGGTGCTCGACTGATAAATCGTATCTATATCTTATAGTATGGTATAAGGAAGGGGACACTTATAGGGAGATCCCCATCAGCAGAGGGATTGTGACATCAGAAAATGACTTAGGGCCCTATTCCACAGTAACGATAATCTCCCGATTCGGCCGATTATCGCTCGGTGAAATAGAGAGAACGATCAGCTGATGATCGTGTCATCGGCTGATCGTTCATTTAGGGCCAGACCTAAAATCATCGTTCCCCCACCGTGCATCGCTACGGTTGAATAGTGGTGCACGGCGGGTGACCGACGATTTGAGAAGCAGAAGCAGCAGCATACATTACCTGCAGGGCTTCTCCTCCGCTCCGTCTTCCTCCCCCGGTCCTGCGCGCTTTAGCCTCAGAATTGCCTGTCAGCTGACGGAGCGCTCAGCCAATCACAGGCGCGGCCGCGGCCTGTGATTGGCTGAGTGGCCTGTCAGCTGACAGGCCATTCTGAAGCCAGAGTGCGCGGGACCGGGGGAGGAAGACGGAGCGGAGCAGAAGACCTGACAGGTAATGTATACTGCAAGGGCTGCAAGGACATCGGTAAAGATGTCCCTGCAGCCCTCGCTCAATGATCATCGGGCCATGGAATAGGCCCAGTAAACGAGCAGCGATCTAGCAGATCGACGCTTGTTTACATCGTTGATTGGGCCCTCCTTGGCCCGTGGAATAGTACCCTTTAATTGTATAAATAACGTTTTTATGTTTAACAGATTTTTAAAGAATTTTTTGGTGGCATTTTTTCTAATTTTCCATTTTCTCTTTCTCTATATTATATAATAATCCTGATACTGGGGCTAAAATTAAGCTGAGACTTGTGTCTGTGGTGATAAGAGGAGGCTGCAGTAAAGTGATCTGTACAGCATTGCAGCGTCATGCGACACCAGTAGATAGAGGAGACAATAGCAGCTCCCTGTGGAATGACCTCTTCACAGGTCAGAGTGCTCAGTAATGTCTCACATTCATCTCAAGGGGGCAGAGTCTGTCTATTGTCGTCTATGTCCATGAGTCTTGCTGTAAAGCAAGTCACTAAATGCTGTTAAAAACAGCTCAGGCAATATGGCCGCCCCTATAACAATGTACAAATAGTGGAATTACAGTCAGAAAATAGAAACAGATTACAGTAAAAGAAGTTTTAAAAAAAAGTTTTAGTATCTGGCTTCAATCAGTAACAGAAAATCTAGGTGACAACTTCCCTTTAAGTAATGACATTGCAAGGATATGACATCACTTCCTGAAAATAAGGGTGTGACAGCGCTACTCGTCATCATAGTGTTTCCCTGCATGGTTAGTGTCGAGTGCTACAAGTGACGAAATGCTGAATCTAAGACTGGACGATCCCCATGAGGAGGTCACTATATATAGAGTTACTGTCATTATACTTTATGGTTTTTCAGCACTTTTTTACCTGTTTTTCACAGCTCCATTTTGTCATATAACCACAAGGTGTTGAGGTTTCTGACCGTATCACAGCCGCTCACCCTCGGCGATGCCCGGCCCGTCATCCGGACACGTCAGCTAAGTGATTTTATGATGCTTGGCGGGCAGAATCCCCTATAACCCTATAATATAACACTGCTATGGGAGCGGGGCATGTTAGGTAACGGACGGATTATATGCGACTTACACGTCCTTCTGTAAACACAAACCTGGGGCCGTTGTTGACATTTTCCTAGTTTACGGCCTGATGGTGATCCATAGAGTCACTGAAGCAGCTGTCTCCCGTCTCTGTCGCTTGTCTCATGCAGGTCACAGGAGACAAGTAAGAACCTAATCCCGACAATATGTTTATGTCAACAGGTCAAAAGAAGAGAACAATGGTAATTCCGCTCAATCACAAATCTCTCGGAGACACCGTGCCTCATTTCAATCCTGTGTGAATAGTACATAAGAGCCCTAGTTCCTGAAGGGGTCCACAGGGCAGTTTGCTACATAACCCCTGATGAAGCAACATCCCATGGGGTGAAACACGTCGGTGGCTTAGGTTAGGATATAATACACACACATTATAATTTACAGTATGTCCAGTTTTAATGTTCTCACATAACATAGAATGTATAAAACATAATACAAGGGTTATAAATCATATATACATGAGGTCTGTGCTGGAGCGTGCTAAGTGTGAACAATACCTACAGGAAATATACTGTGTATAGATAGATTTATATTTATATAAGGTTTAATCTTCAAAGTGCCTCAAGTTCCAACGTTGTCTCCACGGCCTGAAAAACTGCGGGCGATGATGGACAGTAAAGTAATACCTACAGGAGACAATAAATTACAGCATGTAGATTAGACTGCGGATCGCGCCTCTAAGTGTCGGTGTAAATTGACGGGATCGGGGGGAGGCAGTGATCAAAGGCGGCGTTTGGGAAGAAGTCTCTTTCTTGGGGGCAGGTGGTCCGGCCATTCTGGGGGACGCAGTGGCCGTCTGGACTGGTGTTGTGTAACTCGTACCCTGCGGAGAGAGAATGGAGGCAGTGAGGGTTACGGGTAGGGCACACCTGGGGGCAGTGATGGGGGGCACACCTGGGGGCAGTGATAGGGGGCACACCTGGGGGCAGTGATGGGGGGCACACCTGGGGGCAGTGATGGGGGGCACACCTGGGGGCAGTGATGGGGGGCACACCTGGGGGCAGTGATGGGGGGCACACCTAGGGGCAGTAATGGGGGGCACACCTGGGGGCAGTGAGGATTACAGGTAGGGCACACCTGGGGGCAGTGATGGGGGGCACACCTGGGGGCAGTAATGGGGGGCACACCTGGGGGCAGTGAGGATTACAGGTAGGGCACACCTGGGGGCAGTGATAGGGGGCACACCTGGGGCAGTGATGGGGGGCACACCTGGGGGCAGTGAAGGAGGGCACACACTTTCCAGGATCTTAGTAGCTTTTAGAAATTTTAGGGTTAAAAAAAAAGAAATATGTAAGATTTAAAAAAATTCTTGTCATCGCCAGAGTTTTCTTGAAGTGGTTGTCCACCAAATTTTTTTTTACTTTCAAATCAAGTGCTGCTAGAAAGTGCCAGATATTTGTAATTTACTTCTATTTAAAATCTCCAGTCTTCCAGTACTGATCAGCTGCTGTATGTCCTGCAGGAAGTGGTGTATTCTTTCCAGTCTAACACAGTGCTCTCTGCTGCCACCTCTGTCCATGTCAGGAACTGCTCAGAGCAGCAGCAAATCCCCATAGAAAACCTCTCCTGCTCTGGACAGTTCCTGACATGGACAGAGGTGGCAGCAGAGAGCCCTGTGTCAGACTGGAGAGAATACACCACTTCCTGCAGGACATACAGCAGCTGATGAAGTAAATTACAAATCTCTGGCACTGTGTGGCACCAGTTGATTTGAAAGAAACAAATTTGGGTGAACTACCTCTATTTTTTTTGCTTTGGGGGTGCAGCCTTTGACTAATTCCCATCTTGGGGGGTATGCAGTACATGCGGGTAGATACACACTTGTGGTTCCTATGATCTTCGTTGGGGGGACAAATTTTTTTTTACAAATGTCTAATAAATAGAGGCAGCACTTTTAGTGTTGAATTTACATAAACTTAATTTATAACCTCATTTAGTATCAAAGAGCGTGTGAGGAGATGCCAGGGCGAGCGGACTTGTTGGAATGTGCAGTTCTGCCAATGATATTTAGCAGAGAGAGCGCAATGTTCCGGATTTTATGTTCTCGCTGAGGCTTTAGGTTCTTTTGGAAAAAAAAAGACTGATCTAAACCTCCATCTAATCTAATACTATCTAATACCCCCCATACGCCCTACAGTCCTAATACCCCCCCATACGCCCTACTGTCCTAATACCCCCCCATACACCCTACTGTTCTAATACCCCCCCCATACGCCCTACAGTCCTAATACCCCCCCATACGCCCTACTGTCCTAATACCCCCCCATACACCCTACTGTTCTAATACCCCCCCCATACGCCCTACAGTCCTAATACCCCCCCATACGCCCTACTGTTCTAATACCCCCCCATACATCGTACTGTCCTTATACCGCCCCCCCATACGTCCTACTGTCCCAATACCCCCCATACGTCCTACTGTCCTAATACCCCCCATACGCCCTACTGTCCTAATACCCCCCATATGCCCTACTGTCCTAATACCCCCCATACGCCCTACTGTCCTAATACCCCCCATACGCCCTACTGTCCTAATACCCCCCATACGCCCTACTGTCCTAATACCCCCCATACGCCCTACTGTCCTAATACCCCCCATGCGCCCTACTGTTCTAATACCCCCCATACGTCATACTGTCCTAATACCGCCCCCCCATACGTCCTACTGTCCCAATACCCCCCATACGTCCTACTGTCCTAATACCGCCCCCCCCATACGTCCTACTGACCTATTACCCCCATACGCCCTACTGTCCTAATACCCCCCCATACGTCCTACTGTCCTAATACCGCCCCCCCCATACGTCCTACTGACCTATTACCCCCATACGCCCTACTGTCCTAATACCCCCCCATACGCCCTACTGTCCTAATACCCCCCCATACTCCCTACTGTCCTAATACCCCCCCATACTCCCTACTGTCCTAATACCCCCCCATACGGCCCTTGTGTGAACCCGAATTTTCCTCAAGTCTGTTCATCTCTACCGTAGTGAGGCCATACTCATCTGTACCTGTGTCCTGTGAGCCCGGTGGGGGGTACCGCTCTGGATCCAGGGTCTCTCTGTAACATTCCGGATACTGCACAAAACTGCCTTGAAATTCTGCACAAATAGAGAATAATAATACGGTGTGTTCCAGCATTATCAGAGAAGCAGCTCCACGAGTAATGTTATTGTCTGGCCTATTAGCCGCCTGCAGTTAGAGAAGTTCACGTAGAGCCCCCTGACTGGTGCTCAGACCCTCTGAAACGTATAACCCCCTGCACGTATAACCCCTGCATATATAACCGGCTGCACGTATAACCCCCTGCATATATAACCGGCTGCACGTATAACCCCCTGCATATATAACCGGCTGCACGTATAACCCCCTGCATATATAACCGGCTGCATGTATAACCCCCTGCATATATAACCCCCTGCACGTATAACCCGCCGCACGTATAACCCCCTGCATATATAACCGGCTGCACGTATAACCCCTGCATATATAACCGGCTGCACGTATAACCCCTGCATATATAACCGGCTGCACGTATAACCCCCTGCATATATAACCGGCTGCACGTATAACCCCCTGCATATATAACCGGCTGCACGTATAACCCCCTGCATATATAACCGGCTGCACGTATAACCGGCTGCATATATAACCCCCTGCACGTATAACCCCCTGCATATATAACCGGCTGCACGTATAACCCCCTGCACATATAACCGGCTGCACGTATAACCCCCTGAACGTATAACCCCCTGCATATATAACCGGCTGCACGTATAACCCCCTGCATATATAACCGGCTGCACGTATAACCCCCTGCACGTATAACCCCCTGCACGTATAACCCCCTGCACGTATAACCCCCTGCATATAAAACCGACTGCACGTATAACCCCTTGCATATATAACCCCCTGCACATATAACCCCCTGCACGTATAACCCCCTGCATATATAACCCCCTGCACATATAACCCCCTGCACGTATAACCCCCTGCATATATAACCCCCTGCACATATAACCCCCTGCACGTATAACCCCCTGCATATATAACCGGCTGCACGTATAACCCCCTGCATATATAACCGGCTGCACGTATAACCCCCTGCATATATAACCGGCTGCAGGTATAACCCCCTGCACGTATAACCCCCTGCATATAAAACCGACTGCACGTATAACCCCCTGCATATATAACCGGCTGCACGTATAACCCCCTGCATATATAACCCCCTGCATATATGACCCCCTGCACATATAACCCCCTGCATATATAACCGGCTGCACATATAACCCCCTGCATATATAACCGGCTGCACGTATAACCCCCTGCATATATAACCCCCTGCACATATAACCCTCTGCATATATAACCCCCTGCACATATAACCCCCTGCATATATAACCGGCTGCACGTATAACCCCCTGCATATATAACCGGCTGCACGTATAACCCCCTGCACGTATAACCCCCTGCATATATAACTCCCTGCACATATAACCGGCTGCACGTATAACCCCCTGAACGTATAACCCCCTGCACGTATAACCCCCTGCACATATAACCCCCTGCACGTATAACCCCCTGCATATAAAACCGACTGCACGTATAACCCCCTGCATATATAACCCCCTGCACATATAACCCCCTGCACGTATAACCCCCTGCATATATAACCCCCTGCACATATAACCCCCTGCATATATAACCGGCTGCACGTATAACCCCCTGCATATATAACCGGCTGCACGTATAACCCCCTGCATATATAACCGGCTGCACGTATAACCCCCTGCACGTATAACCCCCTGCATATAAAACCGACTGCACGTATAACCCCCTGCATATATAACCCCCTGCACGTATAACCCCCTGCATATATAACCCCCTGCACATATAACCCCCTGCACGTATAACCCCCTGCATATATAACCCCCTGCACATATAACCCCCTGCACGTATAACCCCCTGCATATATAACCCCCTGCACATATAACCCCCTGCATATATAACCGGCTGCACGTATAACCCCCTGCATATATAACCGGCTGCACGTATAACCCCCTGCATATATAACCGGCTGCACGTATAACCCCCTGCACGTATAACCCCCTGCATATAAAACCGACTGCACGTATAACCCCCTGCATATATAACCGGCTGCACGTATAACCCCCTGCATATATAACCCCCTGCATATATGACCCCCTGCACGTATAACCCCCTGCATATATAACCGGCTGCACGTATAACCGGCTGCATATATAACCCCCTGCACGTATAACCCCCTGCATATATAACCGGCTGCACGTATAACCCCCTGCACATATAACCGGCTGCACGTATAACCCCCTGAACGTATAACCCCCTGCACGTATAACCCCCTGCACGTATAACCCCCTGCACATATAACCCCCTGCATATAAAACCGACTGCACGTATAACCCCCTGCATATATAACCGGCTGCACGTATAACCCCCTGCATATATAACCCCCTGCACATATAACCCTCTGCATATATAACCCCCTGCACATATAACCCCCTGCATATATAACCCCCTGCACGTATAACCCCCTGCATATATAACCGGCTGCATGTATAACCCCCTGCATATATAACCGGCTGCACGTATAACCCCCTGCATATATAACCCCCTGCACATATAACCCTCTGCATATATAACCCCCTGCACATATAACCCCCTGCATATATAACCCCCTGCACGTATAACCCCCTGCATATATAACCGACTGCACGTATAACCCCCTGCATATAAAACCGACTGCACGTATAACCCCCTGCATATATAACCGGCTGCACGTATAACCCCCTGCACGTATAACCCCCTGCATATATAACCGGCTGCACATATAACCCCCTGCATATATAACCCCCTGCACATATAACCCCCTGCACGTATAACCCCCTGCATATATAACCGGCTGCACGTATAACCCCCTGCATATATAACCGACTGCACGTATAACCCCCTGCATATATAACCGGCTGCACGTATAACCCCCTGCATATGTAACCGGCTGCGCGTATAACCCCCTGCATATATAACCCCCTGCATATATAACCGACTGCACGTATAACCCCCTGCATATATAACCCCCTGAACGTATAACCCCCTGCATATATAACCGGCTGCACGTATAACCCCCTGCATATATAACCCCCTGCATATATAACCCCCTGCACGTATAACCCCCTGTATATATAACCCCCTGCATGTATAACCCGCCGCATGTATAACCGGCTGCACGTATAACCCCCTGCACGTATAACCCCCTGCGCGTAAACCCGTCGCACGTATAACCCATCGATTGTATAAGCCCTTGCACGTATAACCACTTGCACATTTATTCAGCTGCACCAGTGTCGAATCGTGACCCCCTCTCCCCCCCCGGGCCAGCATAGTTCCCCAGCGTCCGTTCTCCCGGCTCTACGGCACACAAGTGACATCCCTTGTGCGGTGGGGAGCTGAGAGAACAAAGTAATACTGGGACTCTGGGACTGGGCCAAGCTGGGTGAGTATGTGAGTGTGTGTGTGTGTGTGGGGGGGGGGAATCCATGAATATGGGATCCCATGAATCCTCGCTACGCTCGTGCGCTGCTCAGATGACCCCCGCTGCAAGTATCAGTGAGATAGAGTGATCCTGAAATGGTCCGGGTCAGGACCTCAACTAATAACCGGTTACTAAACTTACTATACTGACCTGTACATAACGTAGGAGGCTAATGGGCCACTGCTGCTGAAAGTCCGCTGTGTATCCACCCTGTGTGAACAGTCCCTTAAAATAAGACTAACACTGCCAAGGCCCAGCAGCTTTCATAGCAGAGTTTGGCTTCTGAAGTAAAGAGCCGTACATGTGTAATAAATATACTTTGATGTTTCGCTTCACTATAAACCAGCGGGGGCAGATTTATCGATCTCTGGTGAGTTACAGTTACACCCTGAAACCTGCAGGGGGCGATGTGCACCACATTTATATGGCCAAACCTATTCACAGAAACAGATAACTCTGGCCCCCCGCGGTTCTGGAATAGATAGGATAACCCGGAGGAGGGGGTCCACCTTATTACTACCAGATGGGGGCGCCCCCATATACAGCAGGGGTATCAGTGACATATAAGAGCTAGGTATAGATGATATAGCTCTCCACCTTGTATCTGAGGAGCCGCCGGACTCTGAAACCTTCTGTAGCTTTTCCCCGATAGACTCTGCTCTCCGCCGTGCGATTTAGGGGGAGAAATCGGAGAAGATCCTCGGTGAAGTAATGAAGACGAGACGGTAGACTTCATGGGGCTGGTGAGATGGCTGAGAACGTGCGGGGACATTCTAGAAGGAAGGAAGAGATTGTTATTCCCGGAGGCGCACGCTGAATATTTCACAACCGTTTTCCGTCTTTCTCCATAGACGCTGAGTCTCGGCCCTGTGCCCGCATGGACATCATTTACCTTGGCTTTCCTCTTTGTTGCTCTCGCGGTTACACAACTGTTCATTTGCAAATCCCTTGGCCATGAATTGACTTTAGGCGTGAATCACTTCAGTCGCTATCGCCCGGTTGGCTGACACGCTTCCACTTTGTATCACACATAATTTGTGTGAATTAGTTCCTTGTGTTCTGGCTGATAGAGATGAGCGCAGCTCCGGCATGCTCGGGTCTTATCGCTCAGCATGTGATTACCGGTGGCTGAAGAAGCTGGATGCCGCCCGAGGGAGTCCTGGTGGATACAGCCATAGGCGGCATACATGTTTTCCAGGACTCTAGGGCGGCATCCAATTTCATCAGTCACCGGTAATCTAATGCCGAATGATCGGACTCGAGTATGCCGGAGCTGCGCTCATCTCTACGGGTGGCTCCATCTAGTGATAGCCTAGATTTCTCTCTAAACCTTTATGCCCTTGTACACCATGACCTCTATCCCCGTGTACACCGCCACCTCTATCCCCGTGTACACCGCCACCTGTATCGCTGTGTATACCACCACCTGTATCGCTGTGTATACCACCACCTGTATCCCCGTGTACACCGCCACCTGTATCACTGTGTATACCACCACCTGTATCCCCGTGTACACCGCCACCTGTATCGCTGTGTATACCACCACCTGTATCGCTTTGTATACCGCCACCTGTATCCCTGTGTACACCGCCACCTGTATCCCCATGTATACACCACCTGTATCCCTGTGTACACCGCCATCTGTATCCCCATGTATACACTGCGATGCACTGACCTTATTTCTAATTCCCATTAGCTGAGGATCTCCTCCCATTTCATGGTCTTCTACTATATTAGCAGCTGCTGACTGGATAAGAAGGCCGCATACAATACTTATATACCTGGAAACCATTGCTGAAGTATCGGGAAGGCTGGGTGGTGGAGACCGATAGGCGGCAGAGACCACTGGGGCAACTGCCCTTCTGCCCTCCATGGTGTCTGCACATTAGACTTCACATTCAACAACCCCTAAGGCTCCTACGGCGTCCGTCACTCCCCATGGGTTGGGCCCTATTCCCCGAGACGATTATCGTTCGCATAATCGTTAACGATAAATGATCCAAACAACCACTATTGCCAAAGACCTGAAATCATTCACACATTTACATGGAACGATAATCGTTACTTATGATTGTTCTTGCGGTCGTCTTGTTATTGCGTTCGCCACTGCTGCGAACGACCGAATGACGTCTTATTCAATGCGAACAGGCAACGATAAAAATAGGTCCAGTTCTTATTAAACGATCAACGATTTCTCGTTGGGACGGTAATCGTTAACTGCTATTCAACCGAATGATTATCGCTTAGATTCGAATGACTTAACGATAATCGTCCTGTAGAAAAGGGCCCTATCTCACTCACTATGGGCATCTGTCACTCACTGTCTGTCACTCCCTACGGCATCTGTCACTCCCTATGGTGTCTCTCACTGTCTGTCACTCCCTACGACGTCCATCACCCCCTACGGCGTCCGTCACTCCCTACAGCGTCCGTCACTCCCTACGGTGTCCGTCACTCCCTACGGTGTCCGTCACTCTCTAAGGCGTCCGTCACTCCCTACAGGCGTCTGTCACACCCTTCAGCGTCTGTCACTCCCTATGGCATCCATCTCTCCCTGTGGCGTCCATCTCTCCCTGTGGCGTCCGTCACTCAGTGCACCTTCCTCCATGCTGCGGCCGTACAGACTATATTGGTGCTGCACCACCCGGGCGGGTAGAGTTGGTAGACATTATCTAATCCTTTCACTACTGTCAGGACATTGGCGTGAAGCGGTGGCCGCGCAGTTTTACACATGACGTCTAGTAGGATGGTGAAGCCCGTCCATTGAATGTTGGTGCCGGGAGCCGACGTGTTTCCGGAGCTCCTCAGACATTAATCACTGCGGCTCCGTATTTTACCTCAGGGTCTTCAATCATCGAGATGAAAAGTGTAACAAACTGACCACTCTCCGCACGGCCGGCCAACGGCCCCCTCCCCCCGAGTAAACACCGGCCCCCATGCTGTCACATCCTGACTCCACATTTGCAAGTAAATTAGTGGGTAATTTTACAGAAATAATTAAATGTCTAAATGACGCAAGATTTAACCCCTTTAATTGTGCGTCCAGAACTGATGGCACGCTGCACCGGCCTTACCAGGCATGATGGGAATTGTAGTTTTGCAACAGGTTCCTCATCCCTGGTTTATACCAACAAAATCGATAGCTCTATATACGATATAGGTGGGAATGGCGTATATGGGGCCGTGTACCTCTCTAGCGCGCTCTCAGCGACAGACAGCAGACAGTTATTGGGAGACTCCAGGGCAGGACAGCGGGACGGAACCGCAGAGGTCGGGGACATTACACCCGGACTAGCGAGGCTCTGATTATTGGAGCACAAACTGTACAGTCCTAGAAATATAAAGCAACACATAAAGAACATAGTATGTCACAGATTAGCAGGGTTGTTCTGCCATCACAACAGTCCAATACGCTGTACAGTATCTTCATGGAAAAACAAAGTTATACAGATCTGTAAATTACTTCCATTTCAAAATCTCCAGTCTTCCAGTACTTATCAGCTGCTGTATGTCCTGCAGGAAGTGGTGTATTCTCTCCAGTCTAACACTGTGCTCTCTGCTGCCACCTCTGTCTATGTCAGGAACCGTCCAGAGGAGCAGCAAATGCCCATAGAAAACCTCTTCTGCTCTGGACAGTTCCTGACATAGACAGAGGTGGCAGCAGAGAGCACTGTGTCACACTGGGGAGAATACACCACTTCCTGCAGGACATACAGCAGCTGATAAGTACTGGAAGACTGGAGATTTTTTTACATAGAAGTAAATTACAAATCTATATAACTTTCTGACATCAGTCGATTTAAAAACATTTTCAATAATCTCCGGAGTGCCCCTTTAACGCTATTAACTATGCCTTTTAGCTGCAGCACAAACTACAACTCCCAGCATGCTGAGACAGCTACAAGCTACCAAAGCATGCTGGGAGTTTTGGTTTTGCAGTAGATGTAGGGTAAACTATATAATATATAGGAGCTTCCCTTCCAACAGTCGAATTAATATAGTTAAAAATATCTAAACTTTGTGCAATAAACAAACGCCATAAAGTGACACCCGGCACATAAATATTGTGGTTTTATTGAAATATTGGGTTTTAGACGTAGCTGAAAACAATTATCCGGGTATGATAGGAACCCTTTACTATCCAAAGTGAAAAGCTCTGAGAGAGGGATGGGGAACCTCGGCCCTCCAGCCAGTGCAGAACTACAACTCCCATCAGGTCTGGACAGCCAGAGCTTAGGCATGATGGGAGTTGTAGTCTTGCAGCAGCTGAAGGGTCGAGGTTCTCCACCCCTGCTCTGAGGCTTCAGCTTCTGGGCAATATAGGGTTAAGTGATTTATTATTCCCAGACCATATTATGATTAATGGCTAGAAAACAAATGCTCATCCATCTGGGTGCAATTAACCGTTTGCAGGCCGCCACACGGCCGGTCAGCCGCCGTCAGTGTTTTGTTCACATGTGTAGAAGCTGCGTTATACCTGTCAGCATGTCACATGGTCGTGCGCCGTTCATAATCTCGTTCGTGATGACTTTTGCCCATTTTCCATCCAGTGTATGCTGTAAGAAGAATGGTTCGTGAAAGTTTTATCCACAAAAAAAAAAGAAAATGGTCAGGTAGAATGCTGTCATTGGATGTATGACATCACTATCACATATATGACATCACTATTCCGTGTAGTATCTACCTGCTAGAATGAAAGTCCAGAACAGAACGCAGTTTATATGTGTGACAGATTACAGAGATCAGGATGACGGACTCCGTCTGTGGGTTCTATAATGACGTCTCACATTTGCCTATTATATATGCCAATACATGTGCATACAGTGATATGTTCCATGTTCTATCTGCATAGGTGGGTATGAATATAAGACTGAGGGGGCAGGAATCAGTCTGGGGGTGAATATGAGACTGAGGGGGCATGAACAAGGCTGGGGGGTGTGAATATAAAACGGGGCATGAACGAGGCTGGGGGGTGTGAATATAAGACGGGGTATGAACGAGGCTGGGGGGTGTGAATATAAGACAGAGGGGGTATGAACGAGGCTGGGGTGTGAATATAAGACTGAGGGCACATGAATCAGTCTGGGGTGTGAATATAAGACTGAGGGGGCATGAGCCAGGCTGGGGGTGTGAATATAAGACTGAGGGCACATGAATCAGTCTGGGGTGTGAATATAAGACTGAGGGGGCATGAGCCAGGCTGGGGGTGTGAATATAAGACTGAGGGCACATGAATCAGTCTGGGGTGTGAATATAAGACTGAGGGGGCATGAGCCAGGCTGGGGGTGTGAATATAAGACTGAGGGGGCATGAGCCAGGCTGGGGATGTGAATATAAGACTGAGGGGGCATGAATCAGGCTGGAGGGTGAATATAAGACTGAGGGCACATGAATCAGGCTGGGGTGTGAATATAAGACTGAGGGGGCATGAGCCAGGCTGGGGTGTGAATATAAGACTGAGATGGCATGAGCCAGGCTGGGGTGTTAATATAAGACTGAGGGGGCATGAGCCAGGCTGGGGTGTTAATATAAGACTGAGGGGGCATGAGCCAGGCTGGGGTGTGAATATAAGACTGAGATGGCATGAGCCAGGCTGGGGTGTGAATATAAGACTGAGGGGGCATGAATCAGACTGGGGTGTGAATATAAGACTGAGGGGGCATGAACCAGGCTGGGGGTGTATATAAGACTGAGGGGGCATGAACCAGGCTGGGGGTGTATATAAGACTGAGGGGACATGAGCCAGGCTGGGGTGTAAATATAAGACTGAGGGGACATGAACCAGGCTGGGGGTGAATATAAGACTGAGGGGGCATGAACCAGGCTGGGGGTGTGAATATAAGACTGAGGGGACATGAGCCAGGCTGGGGGTGTAAATATAAGACTGAGGGGGCATGAGCCAGGCTGGGGGTGTAAATATAAGACTGAGGGGGCATGAACCAGGCTGGAGGTGAATATAAGACTGAGGGGGCATGAACCAGGCTGGAGGTGAATATAAGACTGAGGGGGCATGAGCCAGGCTGGGGTGTTAATATAAGACTGAGGGGGCATCAATCAGGCTCACTGCCTCCTCTCCCCCAGCCTTTTTGAAATGCTGTTCACACCCACTGGACTTTGTACAGATTTCTACATCTCAGGAATGGATAAGTGTAGCAGCACAATGAATCAGTACAACCAAGGCCCCCCTCCTGATCCCACCTTGACACCACCGCCGCCTCAGGCAGTGAATGGGTAAGAATATCAGACTGGTGGTGGGGGAAACTTTGAGGTTAGGAGCCTTCCCTTTTTTTGTGACCCTTTTTATTTGTATTGCTGGAAACCCTGAAGTACATTGTACATTAGGATTAGGGATGGTCCGAACCTGCCGAGGTTCGGGTTCGTATGAACCCGAACGCTCGGCATCAGATTCCTGCTGGAGCGGGTGGATACAGCGGGAGGAACGCCTGGAAAACTGGGATACAGCCTATGGCTATGGCTGTATCCCAGTTTTTCAGGCGGTCCTCCTGCTGGATCCGCACGGAGCGGGCAGACAGCGGGAATCATTACCGAGGGTTCGGGTTTGTACGAACCCGAACCGAACTCGGTTCGGACCATCCCTAATTAGGATGATGCATTTCTTAGTTTACCAACTTCAGGCCTCACTTCATCCCTCCAGCTTAGGAGGTGTCATCCCTGATGGGGCATTTGTAGATGGGGGCAACCTTATGGGGCATTTGTAGATGGGGGCAACCTGATGGGGCATTTGTAGATGGGGGCAACCTGATGGGGCATTTGTAGATTTGCTAAGGAGGCCTTGTGCACCATTTATAATCCACGTCTGCTTTATACTTAATCGTGTATCAGACGCTTTTTGGGTAAAACCTAAAGGGGCTACAAGGAGTAAGGCCGGGTTCACGCTGCGTTTTTGCAATCTGTCTTTTTTTTTCTGTCTGTTTTACTGAGAAAACAAATGCATTTCTGTGCATCTGTTTTGATCTGTTTTTTGATTGACTTTCATTATAAAAATACGGATCAAACAGATAATAAAAAGCGGATTGCAAAGAGGCGGTGTGACCCGGCCTAAGAGAGATGAAGGAGAGTGGGGTGTAGGCCTCGTATGGAGCCTTATATCAGGATAACTCATCAGGTGGAGTCACACTATCTCTATGGGATAAAACGTGTGAAGTAGAAGATAGCGACCATCCGGCTACTAATCCTAAAGCTTTCACAGGTTTTATTCTTTTCGTAAAATGGCAACTAAATCACCCGGCCAGATTCTCTTCTTCTTTCACCTTTTACATTTAATCCCTGTTAAAACCTACAAATAAGTCAGCTGCGGAGTTCTCGATTTTATTGTGGTCGGCCAGCCGGCCAGCAGATGGTTTACATCTAGGCAGAAGAAGAGGGGTTGGCCAATAGCCACAATATGTCCGCCCGGCTTCTGGAAACGGTATATATATATATTATATATATATATATATATATATATATATATTTATACACTCACCGGCCACTTTATTAGGTACACCTGTCCAACTGCACGTTACCACTTAATTTCTAATCAGCCAATCACATGGCGGCAACTCAGTGCATTTAGGCATGTAGACATGGTCAAGACAATCTCCTGCAGTTCAAACCGAGCATCAGTATGGGGAAGAAAGGTGATTTGAGGCCTTTGAACGTGGCATGGTTGTTGGTGCCAGAAGGGCTGGTCTGAGTATTTCAGAAACTGCTGATCTACTGGGATTTTCACGCACAACCATCTCTAGGGTTTACAGAGAATGGTCCGAAAAAGAAAAACCATCCAGTGAGCGGCAGTTCTGTGGGCGGAAATGCCTTGTTGATGCCAGAGGTCAGAGGAGAATGGGCAGACTGGTTCCAGCTGATAGAAAGGCAACAGTGACTCAAATAGCCAACCGTTACAACCAAGGTAGGCAGAAGAGCATCTCTGAACGCACAGTACACAGTATGGGCTACAGCAGCAGAAGACCACACCGGGGGCCACTCCGCTCAGCTAAGAACAGGAAACTGAGGCTACAATTTGCACAAGCTCATCGAAATTGGACAGTAGAAGATTGGAAAAACGTTGCCTGGTCTGATGAGTCTCGATTTCTGCTGCGACATTCGGATGGTAGGGTCAGAATTTGGCGTCAACAACATGAAAGCATGGATCCATCCTGCCTTGTATCAACGGTTCAGGCTGGTGGTGGTGGTGTCATGGTGTGGGGAATATTTTCTTGGCACTCTTTGGCCCCTTGGTACCAATTGAGCATCGTTGCAACGCCACAGCCTACCTGAGTATTGTTGCTGACCATGTCCATCCCTTTATGACCACAATGTACCCAACATCTGATGGCTACTTTCAGCAGGATAATGCGCCATGTCATAAAGCTAGAATCATCACAGACTGGTTTCCTGAACATGACAATGAGGTCACTGTACTCCAATGGCCTCCACAGTCACCAGATCTCAATCCAATAGAGCATCTTTGGGATGTGGTGGAACGGGAGATTGGCATCATGGATGTGCAGCCGACAAATCTGCGGCAACTGTGTGATGTCATCATGTCACTATGGACCAAAATCTCTGAGGAAGCTTCCAGCACCTTGTTGTATCTATGCCACCAAGAATTGGGGCAGTTCTGAAGGCAAAAGGGGGTCCGACCCGTTACTAGCATGGTGTACCTAATAAAGTGGCCGGTGAGTGTATATATATAGATATATCTCCTATCTATCTATCTATCTATCTCCTATCTATCTGTCTATCTGTCTATCTCCTATCTATCTATCTATCTCCTATCTATCTATCTATCTATCTATCTATCTATCTATCTATCTCCTATCTATCTATCTATCTATCTATCTCTCTATCTATCTATCTCCTATCTATCTATCTATCTATCTATCTATCTATCTATCTATCTATCTATCTATCTATCTATCTATCTCTCTATCTATCTATCTCCTATCTATCTGTCTATCTCCTATCTATCTGTCTATCTCCTATCTATCTATGTATCTATCTATCTATCTATCTATCTATCTATCTATCTATCTATCTAAAATAGGAAATCGGAGCAGCACTTCAAACTTCAAGAGAACAACAGGTGCCAGCGGATCCTGGTCAGGACCAAAGACCGATGTATATAATGGAGGAAAATCCACAGCACTCCTTATTAAATTTCAAAAAGGTGCGGTTTATTCAAAGGACTTGTGCAGCATACAAACGCACAAACGTTTGTATGCTGCACAAGTCCTTTGAATAAACCGCACCTTTTTGAAATTTAATAAGGAGTGCTGTGGATTTTCCTCCATTATCTATCTATCTATCTATCTATCTATCTATCTATCTATCTATCTATCTATCTCCTATCTATCTATCTATCTATCTATCTATCTATCTATCTATCTATCTCCTATCTATCTATCTCCTATCTATCTATCTATCTATCTATCTATCTATCTATCTATCTATCTATCTATCTATCTATCTCCTATCTATCTATCTATCTATCTATCTATTGCTGTAGTCTCCAGTCTTGGCTCTCCAGCTCTTGCAGAACTACAACTCCCACCATCATACTGGAAGATGTAAGATGTAATGTCACAACATTGAGCCATGGCAAAGCCCCCTGACCTCACAGGACTGGCCACTGAAAGCCATTGCAGGGGCTACTCCATTCCACTTCATACGGCTATCCTTTACCCGCACACAAGGGGGCAGTAGTTCTTTGCTCCCATTGACATCTTCGTCTTTTACTTGTGTCCAATTTTATCAGTTTTACTGCCTAAGGGCCCTATTCCACCGGACGATTATCGTTTGCATAATCGTTAACGATCTCAAACGACCTCTATTGCGAAAGACCTGAAAACGTTCACTCATTTCCATGGAACGATAATCGTTACTTATGATCGTAATTGCGATAGTTTTTTCTTCGCTATTTATTCTCTATTTATATAGTCTATTTATATAGTCTATGACCACACAGTGTATTTTTTAAAACGATAATGGCCGTTCTTGCCTTAAAATAATACACTGCATTGAACTCTATGGAGAAAAGCGGCCGTTGTTGACACAATATTGAACAACGGCCATTATTCGGTACAGCTGAGGAACTATCGCCATATCAGTTATTTCTAGCTGCAAAAGTGTGAACAATGGCCGTGGTTCTACTCTGTTCAAACAATGTATGGCCGTTTTGACAGCCGTACATTGCATAGAGTTCAGTCGTTACCGGATTGCAGGCATCACCCAAATCTGCCTACAATCCAAATAAAATAAAATGATGGCGGTTTCGACTGCAGGAACATGTCAAACAGTGGCCGTTGTTTAAACACTGTGTGAACATAACCTAAAACAGTTGGATTCTTTTTTTGAATCACAGATAGAGATGAGCGAACTTAGTGAAAGTTCAGCCTCACACGAACCCAGGCAATCGGCATTTGAATCCCGCGGCCTGGAGAAGGTGGATGCAGCCACTGCCTGCAAAAACATGGATACAGTCACCGGCCATCGGCTGCATCCACCTTCTCCAAATGCCGATCGTCCAGGTTTGCTCATCTCTCCCTAGGGCGGCATCCATAGGTTATATCCAGGGCACAATGTACGACTCCCTAGGACTGTATCCATAGACTATATCCAGGGCACCATGTACGACTCCCTAGGGCTGTATCCATAGACTATATCCAGGGCACCATGTACGACTCCCTAGGGCTGCATCCATAGGTTATATCCAGGGCACCATGTACGACTCCCTAGGGCGGCATCCATAGGTTATATCCAGGGCACCATGTACGACTCCCTAGGGCGGCATCCATAGGTTATATCCAGGGCACCATGTATTCTAGGATTCCCTAGGGCGGCACCCATAGGCTATATCCAGGGCACCATGTATTCCGGGACTACCTAGGACTGTATCCATAGGCTATATCCAGGGCACCATGTTTTCCAGGACTCTCTAGGACTGTATCCATAGGTTATATCCAGGGCACCATGTTTTCCAGGACTCCCTAGGACTGTATCCATAGGCTATATCTAGGGCACCATGTATTCTAGGACTCCCTAGGACTGTATCCATAGGCTATATCCAGGGCACCATGTTTTCCAGGACTCCCTAGGACTGTATCCATAGGCTATATCTAGGGCACCATGTATTCTAGGACTCCCTAGGACTGTATCCATAGGCTATATCCAGGGCACCATGTATTCTAGGATTCCCTAGGGCGGCACCCATAGGCTATATCCAGGGCACCATGTTTTCCAGGACTCCCTAGGACTGTATCCATAGGCTATATCCAGGGCACCATGTATTCCGGGACTACCTAGGACTGTATCCATAGGTTATATCCAGGGCACCATGTTTTCCAGGACTCCCTAGGACTGTATCCATAGGCTATATCCAGGGCACCATGTATTCTAGGACTCCCTAGGACTGTATCCATAGGTTATATCCAGGGCACCATGTATTCTAGGATTCCCTAGGGCGGCACCCATAGGCTATATCCAGGGCACCATGTATTCTAGGATTCCCTAGGGCGGCATCTATCTTCTTCAGCCACTGGTAATGAAATGCTGTGAGTTTTGGTTTGCATGAACCTGAATATGCTCGAAGTTTGCTCATCCTATTCCCCAGTACTCCTGTATGATACACCCCGATCCCTGCCTGGTGTCCTCTTACTGCAGAAGCTTTTCCCTATAGCCTCCTGCTAGATCTGGTACCTTATTGCGCATCTGTTGCTCCTTCACAGTGTGCGCCTTCACATGCTTCCGTAGTGAGCTCGGGTCTGTATAACGTTTACAGCAGCCGGGTATCTGACAGGCGTACGGCTTCTGTGCAAAGGAAAACGGGAGATTTCATGTTACACTGCAGAAGTATACACAGCCACCTAGGGAACCTGTCAGCAGCTGGCGGCCAGTAAATCCCAGTCTTTACGTATGCGATGTGTGTTTTTATCTATGAAACCGTGTTTGTTATATGCACTTTGTGTTAATGAAGCATTCCTCCCCACAAGCCCACTGCAAGCACGCCTCCTATCTGCTGATTGACAGCCTCAGGCAGGGGGCGTGCTTACAGCTGGGAAGGAGGAATCCAGAGAGATGACTCTGAGCTGCCAAGTAACGTCCCAATGACTCCAGGGACTTCATTTACACAAAGTGTGCAGCATATCTAGAAAACATATTACTCAGACACACAATGGATAATAAACGAAATATATCTCACTGCCAGCAGCAACACATTCAGGAAAGCTGCTGACAGGTTCCCCTTATAAATGTGATATCATATGCCCGATCCATGGCTGGAATCTAGTATGTTAGTAGTTCACGGAGAGTGGGCCACAATGACAGGACGTATATTCAGTAACCGGTAACATTGTACGGCAGGTGACCGATGATGCGCCATACATTGGGGGAGTGACTTTACATGTAACCATTAGTGTTGAGCGAGCACTGAGATGCTTGAGTGCTCCACCCCATTGAAATCGATGGGAGACTCGAGCATTTAACCAGGTTGCCCCTGCCCGGAAGAGCGGATGGTGCCTGGATTGCGGAAAGGTTTTACATGTTTTTATTTTAATTTTTGTATATTTTATCCCTTGAAGTCATGTGCAAACAAAATATACAAGAATAGAGTGAAAAAACGTAATACACATTAGAGCTCCAGCGGTATTCCGATGGTTCTGATGTATATTGCAGTAAGCTGTGGTCGTGCGGAGTGGTCGCTCAAGCCCCCAATGCTTCATAGACCCCAATGACGGCTGAACCCTATTAATGATGGAGGCGGCATCATCCATCTCAGGAACTAGAAAGAACGCACAAGGTCATGTGACCTCAACAAGTAGGAAAAATTATTAGTGGTACCGATCACAAGTGTCAGCGCCATCTGGGCTCCTGTGATATTGATTTACTGAGCGTCCAGCAAGCACTCCGTGTAGTAGTGGATACCCGCCTCTCCATTATGTATGTGTCCATGTATCGTACATTCACATATAGAAAAGATATAAGAAATCCTTTACCTTACCTCTCTGCAGGGACAGTATATTTTACTTCAGAGAAAGGAAAGAAAGAGACAGATATATGTCAGTAAAGTCAGAAAGTAGAGTCAGTATATGGCAGCAGCATCCAGTCACGTCAAGTTATACTCTATAGTATAATATTCTGTGCACATAAAATAAAGCATCAAGCCGCTATGCAGTCTACTGACGTTTGTGTATATAGCTCATGTGCAGGCCTATGTGTCTCCATGGTTACAGACTACAAACCTACTTGTGTAGTCTGGTCCTGCAGTTATGTCTTACTCACTTTAAAGGGTGGATATTGGAGATGAGCAAACTCATAGGCTGTACCCATGTTTTCCAGGCAGTGTTCGGGCTGCATGCACCTTCTTCAGGCAGTGGGACTCATATGCCGATTGTTCGGGTTCATGTGAACCCGGAGTTTGGGTAAGTTCGCTTATCTCTAGTGGCCACGTTTTAAACAACTGTTGGCCAAACGTCCGGCTGATGGTTATTTCCAGCTTATCCAACATGCCCGATCCTCCTCTTCACATGAGAGTCATGAGGCTACAATACACCTTAGACAGTAAGCCAAACCCACTGACCAACTTACTATGAGGTATATGGGCAGATTCACTCTTCTTCTTGATATCCTACAGACAGATTACACATGATTGCAAGATCAGACTACATAGGATTTGTTTGTAGTCTGTAACCATAGAGATACATAGATCTGCATAGGAGCTTCAGACACAGGTAGGTAGTTTTGTATAGTGGCTTTATGATTTCTTGTATATATAGGAATTTGGTTACAAAAATGATTGTGTCCTTTAATTTACATCGTATATATTCACTATATAGTTAGTAACACAACACCTTGGAATATTTTGTACAGTAATAGATTTAATTCTGTCACAAAACAATTATCAGATCTGAAGATTGTGGTGGGAATCGATGGGCGATGGGACACCAGAGGTTGCAGTCTCATTACATAGGAGCTGGTATAACATAGGAGGACACAATACTCTAAAACGCACATGATATTGGGAGGGGTCTTCATGCAGGCTTTCCATTGGGCACAGCAGCTTTGAGTTTCACCTCTGGTTGCTTGACTAGGCCTCTTATCTAGCAGTATACATATAGCAGTCACCACCTCATATTAAGGAATTCCTATAACACAGGAATGGGGAACGATGGGAGAGCTAAAGCTTTGACTCTCCAGGCATGATGGGAATTGTAGTTTTGCTGGAGGGCTGCAGGGTCTTCATCCCTAATATAACACTATTATGGCCTTAAAGGGGAACTATCGGCAGGTTAGAGGAATGTAACCTGCTGATATGTCGCTATTGCACAGAAGACGCTGGGGAGAAAGGCATGTCTCTTATAGTATGTCTCTATGTCTCTTACCTTCCTCCTCGGCACCGTTCCTGTACTGTTAGTAGTGTAATCCTGGGTCCGGAGCACCATTAGGAGCACTGCCCGCCCTAGGAGCACTGATCCGGCCTGCTCTATTAAATTTCATTAGAAAGAGTGAGCCAGCTCTCGTGATGGGGGCCGGCAGTGCTCCTAACGGTGCTCCTGACCGAGGATTACACTACAAGCAGCACAGGAACGGCGCCAAGGAGGAAGGTAAGAGACATACTATAATAGACATACCTTCCTCCTCAGTGCCCTATGCCATATAGTGGGCTATTAGCAGCTTAGATTGGTCTCCCTTTCAATATGTGGAGGTTTGGATGTGTCAGCACGGAGGCCTATATGTTGTTATATAAGCTGGCACACCGCCGCACACTATTGCGTTACACACGGTTGTTTACCAGTAATCAGCGCCAGCCGTTATTAAGTCCCCGATATCCCATTAGAGATGATTGTGGGGTCTTTCTGCCGCCTATTGGGTAATGCTCCGTCTCTACGCTCCCAGGAATCCTTCTAGTGTAATTTATGGAATGAATAAATGTATAACGTCTGATTCTTTATTGTGTTGTTTTCTGTACTTTTTGGGCACCAGGACATAACATTCTCTCATAGCGCTCAGTCTCCGGGCCAAGGATCTCGGGGGTGGGGTGCCGCCAGAACAAATTCTACTTCAATTATGAGACGATGTTGACTAATATGTATGATTGTATGCCAGGTTAGGCGTAATCCATAGAATAGAGTCCGTTATTATAGAGCAGGAGGAGCTGAGCAGAGTGATGTATACAGCTTTATGAAAAAGGTTCCAGAATCATCTGGACTATGTAGTCATGTGGGCGGTCCTGCTCGGTGATTGACAGCTCTCTATATGCACATATACATGGACAGCTGTCAGTCACGACGTAGGACCTCCCACATGTCTGCGTAGCCCAGAATGAGCAGAGGTTTACATGGGTAAATGACACGTTATCCTGGAAGTTTTCCCACTATATTATATATCACTCTGATCGGCTCCTCCTGATCTATAACAAGATGGCTGCTGACTAGATTACATTTTTAGTGTGATAGGTTCCCTTTAAATAACTATTCTAATTGATCAAGGGGCAATTGTATCCTTATAGTCCACTTTTCTAATAGTGACTTTGACCCTGACTATAAGCAGCAATGTAATGGACTTCAGAGATATTTGCATGGCTCCCTATATTACACCAGGGCCCAGCCCCTCTATTAGACCAGGGGCCAGCCTTCTCATGAAACCAGGGCCCAGCCTTCTCATGAAACCAGGGCCCAGCCTTCCTATTAAACCAGGGCCCAGCCTTCCTATTAAACCAGGGTCCAGCCCCCCATGAAATTTGGACCCAGCCCCTCCTCTATTAAACCAGAGCCCAGCCCCCCATTAAACCAGGGCCCAGCCTTCCTATTACACCAGGGCCCAGCCCTCCTATTACACCAGGGCCAGCCTCTCTATTAAACCAGGGCCCAGCCCCCCACATTAAAGTAGCGCCCAGCCTCCTATTAAACCAGAGCCCAGTCCCCCATTAAACTAGGACCCAGCCTTCCTATTGAACCAGGGCCCAGCCCTCCTATTACACCAGGGCCCAGCCTCCCTATTAAACCAAAGCCCAGCCCCCCATTAAACTAGGACCCAGCCTTCCTATTGAACCAGGGCCCAGCCCTCCTATTACACCAGGGCCCAGCCTCCCTATTAAACCAGGGCCCAGCCCCCCTATTAAACCAGGCCCAGCCCCCCCATAAACGTAGGGCCCAGCTTTCCTATTAAACCATATTAAACCTATTAAATCTCTTGGGCACCACTGAGCTATTGGGGCAAATATGTTGCCAACTACAACCCCGGCACCTGCTAACCCACTGATCACTACACAATCAGCATCTGTAGGTCCATATATTCTGCTTTCCCATCACTAATATACTCCTGTACAGCAAAGCTATAATAATAATAGGGTTAAATATACTCGTGCAAAGGGAAAAGAAGTGAAATCTTTATTAAAAGCACAAAAACAATAACATGACGGGGTATAGTAGAAGAAGGACGTCTGCCAACCCCTTATCTCTTATGGGAGTAATACAGAACTGATGCAAAAAGATCAGAGAACGGGATCAGAAGAGGGAAGAGCGAATCCAAAGCATCGAGAAAACAATTCATTACATAATCCTGAGCGCTCCAAAAAGCCGCATCACCACCGGAGAGTACAAGGACCCCTGTGGCCTGGAGACTGGGCGAGCCCTCAGCGAGGACCATACCGCCACAAGCAAATATTCTGGGATCAGCCAAGTAGGAGCCGCGCTCGGGGTGCCACAAACAAAGGTGTCAAAGGGTGAGAAACAAAAAAAAGGGCACTCCATTTATTTATTTTTTATTTACTTTTCATTTTAACTGGTGCCAGAACGTTATACAGATTTGTAAATTATTTCTATTTAAAAATCTCCAGTCTTCCAGTACTTCCAGCTGCTGCATGTCCTGCATGAAGTGGTGTATTCTTTCCAGTCTGACACAGCGCTCTCTGCTGCCACCTCTGTTCATGTCAGGAACTGTCTAGAGCAGGAGAGGTTTTCTATGGGGATTTGCTGCTGCTCTGGACACTTCCTGACATGGACAGAGGTGGCAGCAGAGAGCACTGTGTCAAACTATAGAGAATACACCACTTTCTGCAGGACATACAGCAGCTGATAAGTACTAGAAGACTAGATCGAGAAGTACTAGATTTTTTAATAGAAGTAATTTACAGATGTGTATAGCTTGCTAGTACCAGTTGATTTGAAAAAGAAAATGAAACAAAACATTGTCACTGGAGTTCCCTTTTAAGTTCCTTAATTTCACCTGTGTTGTCTAAACGTTACTTTTTGGTGTGTACATGAGGTATCCTGCTTTCTTTCTTACCGTATCCTGGTGAGTCCTCTGGTGCTTGGCTCTGTCACTGGAGTTGCTGAAAGCTTTTTGACAGCCGGGGTGCTGGCACAGGTATGGCCGCTCTCCAGTGTGGCTACGTAGGTGAATTTTCAAGTTTTCCAGCCTTGAGAATGCTTTATTGCAGCCTTCGAACTACAAAAAAAAAGAAAAGTGTTTTTGGTGATTGGACACAGAAGTTAACATGATCCTGAAAGTTATATAGATTTGTAATTTATGTCTATTTAAAAAATCTCCAGTCTTCCAGTACTTATCAGCTGCTGTATGTTCTGCAGGAAGTGGTGTATTCTCTCCAGTCTGACACAGTGCTCTCTG